>NC_069502.1:209026624-209274124 GCF_027579735.1 Bombina bombina
CTGCTGGTGAAAGGATATAGTTGTGCTCACAGATGGTATCCGGATCAGAATTGTCCCCAAAGAAATTGCCAGAGGCGGATAAGAGCAGCCCGGTCGGCCTAACCAAGCTGTTAGACAAACAGTGTGATCACGCAACACGTGTTTTGCTGCAGGGCGATTCTGTACGGCTTTCTCAAGCGTGCTTTCCTATTGGTGCTTCTCCCTCCCGGGAATTTAAACAGTGTAGCAACCAATGCCGATGTAGTTACGTGTCATTAATGTCTCTGTGTCACAGATAAACATTTCATTACTGCACAGGTAACATAACAGATGTGATTAAATATGTAACATTACGGTGGAAAAAAGGAACCTGTCAATAAATCTATTAAAAACTTACATAAAGCTGTTATATACATCCTGCACCTCATAGATATCATTATATGGCTGTTCGTAAAAGGGCACATCAAAATTAAGCAATAGAATTATGTTTTTTAAATACAAAAACTGAAACACCTTAATTAAACCTCCCTTTTTGAAGCAGAGAGCAAGCACATATGCAATGAGGGGAGTAAGTCATGAAGAAGTAGCTCACATAGATCAATTTTAAGCTCCTAGAATCTAGAATCAACTTGATCCAATATTGACCAAGACTCATCTAACCCAGGAAGGGGGCAAAGTTAATTTCTTCATTAAGACCACTTGGTTTTAAACTACCAAGATTATAAATCCATTTACATTCTGCTTGAAAAAGACATTTGTCTAAGTCACCTTCTCGTCCCTGCAGGTTGATGAGTTCTAAACCCATCGTTTTTAGTCCAAAATGGGAGCCATTATGTAATGCATAAAAATGCCGTGCTACATTACTATCTCCATTTTTTTTATTTTTAATGTCCCTCTTATGTTCCTTTATTCTTTCTCTGTACTCTCTATAGGTTTCCCTACATAGATTTTGGGGCATGAACACCAGACCGCATATATCACTCCCTCACTTCTGCACGTAATATGTCCCTTAGTGGTGTGTGTAATGCCCTTGTTATCCAGGATTTTATTTCCTTTCTGGATATTTTTGCATATACTACATTTACCACATGGGAAGTTTCCTTCTTTATTTTTATAGGTATGTAACCATGTACTAGCAGAAGTTGGGAGTATAAAGTGACTATGAACTAGTTTATCACGTAGATTGGGAGATCTACGTGGAGTCATAAGAGGAGCCCCTCCCACTATTTTGCTCACTATAGGATCTACTTGGAGTACTGTCCAATGTTTATTTAGAATGGCCCTAATATCCTTCCATTTATTGTTATACGTAGATATAAATCTGATTTGTTTCTCCCCTTTGTCCTGCCGATCTATTTGATACAGAATGTCATCCCTTGATTGCTGTTTGGCTCATTGATAATTCTGTTTCAGACTTTTACCAGAGTAGCCTCTATCTTTTAGTCTAGTGGTTAGATTGTGGGCATGTTGTTTAAAAGATTCACTAGTAGAACAATTCCTTTTACACCTTAAATACTGACCGTATGGTATACCCTTAATCACAGATTCAATATGATGACTATCAGCACTTAAAATAGTATTTGCTGAAGTATCCTTCCTAAACATCTCTGTAAATACTTTGTCATCGCTAATAGAAATCTGTAAATCAAGGAAAGTAATGGTCTGCTTACTAGAGTGGAAGGTAAATCTGAGATTCAGATCATTCCTATTTATCAATTCAATGAAGTTGTTTATGCCTTATTTAGCTTAATAAATGTGCACTGCATTAACCTGCTACCTAGAGACATCTGTGGGGAAGGGAACCTGTCACCTGGGGGTTGGTCACTTCACCTGAATGACCCAGGCTATCAATTAATTTCTATCTTATTATAGTTTACGTGTTAGTGCCGGCTAGAATATACTTTTTTCTTGCAGTATTAATATATATATGTTTATATATGTGTACATATGTATTTATGTATTTATTTACAAACGTATACACATATAAACACATAAATACATATGTATACATATATAGAGCCCTTTGCAGTTAAGTGGATGAAAACATGTAAAAGCATATTTATGCAACATTCATATTTAATAAAGTTTTATAGTGTATACTTACTGTAAATATTTGACTTTCCCATGGTCGGCACATAGCAGAATATATTCCATGATTGTACACACATAATGGTGGACATTAAGGTTACTACAGTGCATAAGACCTCTCTGTTTGATTTACAATCTCGTAAACAGTTCTTTGATCAGATTTTCTCGGACAAAGAGAATCGTCTTGAACCCAAAGATTTAAAGGAACAGTTCACTCAGCTTCAAAACTTATTAACTAGTGACTTATGGATGTTATGAGACATTGCTACTTTCCAGCACTATATAGAAGTGGGCAGAGTTCCCAGTGGTTTGCGCATCAAAAAATTGCCAACCTATGATCTAATGGATGAAGATCTTGTCCAAGAATGGAATGACGCGCTTACTACCTGTTCGGTTATGCTAATGAGTGTCTTGGTCAAAAGTAAGTAGAGGAAGAAAAACTCTCTAAGGGATCAGATCTTGGCGACAAAAACTGAACTGAAATCCAAAAAAAATGAAGAAGAATATTTTAATTTTAAAAGAAATATGAAAGCACAATTGAAGAGATAAACAAGATTATGATGAGAATAAAGTATACAATTGGTCAAGATTTTGGAAAAGGCCAATAAAACAACATAAGAAAGTGAGTAATGCAAATCAAGAGAGAGAAGAGCAATTAACAAAACAGATTCTAAAGAGGAAGGAGTAAAAAGTCTCGCTCTCTTCAATAGAACTTGAGACTTCTGAACCAGATTCGCAATGTTCGGATGACAGCGACAGCTCCTTCTCTCTCTTTCCCCCTCCCTCTTTGTCATTTCAGGTTTTGAATGATGGAGATCCGGATATGGTGCCACAAGTAGTCAGACCGAAAGTACTAACATGCAGTGAGGTCCCTCTAGGAGGAGGACGTGGTGGTCTAAGAGGAAAATGAGACAAGGACAAGAAGAAAAACAATAAATTTTAAATGAGAAGAACTTGCAACTTAATGTTATAAATCTTTCTAATGTTGAGTTGTCGACTGATCAAATTAGAGTCTTACAAAAAGGCTTGGGTTTTGAACCCTCACATGATTTTTCAATTTTCAATACACTTTTGGATTTAAATAAATGTGTACGTTAGCTTACTCTGAAGTATTTTTTTGCTTCAAATTCAGTTAATCCAGAAGTATGTACCAGGGATTCTGATATATCTTCCAATGATTTGCTTGAGAATAGGAAACAAAAATAGATTTTAGAGATTTGTGCACATTAGAGGTTTTAAAAGGTTTGAAAGATGAGACTGATGATTCCATCATCCATAAATTTTCGAATAAAAACCCCCAAACAATTCTAACTTTTACCCAATTAATTTTAGGGGTCCTATTCTTAATTCATTTCAGAAAAAAGTAGAAAGTGAGATTATAGCCTTATCAGAAGATCCAAAAATAAAGGGTAATAAAACTCATAATTTAACTATAAAAGAAAATCAAGCCGTATAGGACTTACAGAAAAACACCAACATTGTCACCCGGTCCTAGGACAAGGGTGGCAATGTTGTTGTGTTAAATAAAGGGGATTATATAGTCAAGGTCAATAGACAACTTAGTGACAGTCTCACATATAGAAAGCTGGCAGGCACTCCCACACATGTTTTTAGGAAACAGTTGTTAAAGTTAATGGAACAAGGAATATCTTTCAGAATTTTTACAACGGAAATGGAGAAATATCTGATACTTGATCACCCTATTATTCCTATCTTCCACTACTTGTCAAAAACTCACAAGGACCCTATTAAACCTCCAGGATGCCCCATAATTTCTGGCATAGGTTCCTTATTGGAGCCTATGTCAGAATGGGTTGACACAGTTTTACAACCTTTAGTATAAACACTTTACAGTTATCTTAGAGATTCAGGTCATCTGATTGAAATTCTAACTGATGTACAGTGGTGTAGTCAATTTAAATAGGTAGTTGTTGATGCAGTATCGTTATACTCCAGAATTCCACATGCATTAGGGTTAAAAGCTATACGCTTCTTTTTAAATAGAGCAACTAACTTCTTGGAGGAAGAAAATATTTTCTTTTGTGAAGTTGTGGAGTTCCTACTAACCCACAATTACTTTATGTTTGATGGTGTTTTTTACCTCCAATGTTGCGGTACAGCAATGGGTGTGAAATTTAAGCAGTTATTCACTTATGCATCTTGTCAGCTTCACAAGGGAATCCATTTTCAAATTTTCTAAGGGGTAAATATATTATAACAAAATTATTGAAGAAAGACCATGCTCTTTAAAATAAAACTACATTTTATTAAACTTGTATTAAAAAGAGACAGAACCGCTCCGTACAAAAACTAAGTAGATGCGCCCGAATTGGGCCAATTTACCCTGTTTCCGCATGAGCCTTTAGGCTCACCTGAAACAGGAGGTAAGAAGCAGCGGTCTATAGATCGCTGCTCCTTAACTCATACGCCACCTCTGAGGCAGCGTATAGCAATCTGCCAGATCCTATACGATCAGGCTGATTGACACCCCCTGCAAGTGGCCAATCTGAAGGGGGCGGTATTGCACAAGCAGTTCCCTAGAACTGCTTGTGCAATGCTGAATATGGACATCGTATGCTACCCGCATTCAGCGTTGTTTGGCGGACATGATAAGAAACAGAGTATCATGTCCAACAGACTTTTATAAATGGACAGGAAGTGATGAATAGGACGGCACTCTGGGTTTTGTAGTTTAAAAATTATTTTATTAAAATTCTTTTAAATGTACACTCACAAAAATAAATACACAAGCATGGTTGGAGGAGAGGCCCCTGATGCGTTTCGTGCCCTGCGGCACTTAGTCATAGGATGACTCCATTCTCATTGCCTAGGTTATTTAAAGCAGACCCAACCAATGGGCAGTCACTATGACGGTTACCATGAAAATGTCCACTTAAAGACATAGAGGCCCATTTATCAAGCTCCGAATGGAGCTTAAGGGCCCGTGTTTCTGGTGAGTCCTCAGACCTTTAGACCCAGATCTAAAGACCGCTGCTCCATAACCCTGTCCACCTGCTCTGATGAGGCGGACAGGAATCGTCACAATTCAACCCGATCGAGTACAATCGGGTTGATTGACACCTCCCTGCTGGCGGCCAATTGGCCGTGAGTCTGAGGGGGGCGGTGTTGCACCAGCAGCTCTTGTGAACTGCTGGTGCAATGCTGAATACTGAGAGCGTATTGCTCTCCGCATTCAGCGATGTCTGTCGGACCTGATCCGCACTGTCGGATCAGGTCCGACAGACATTTGATAATTCGGCCTCATAGGCTCTTAAGCTTAAAAGAGACAATAATAAAATGCCAAATAAATGAGTATAAATCACACAACAAATATATCTACAGTAGAGAAAAACATATGTATATATACACTCATAATGGCATAATATGATTTGATAGCCTAATAACAATTATTTTAATTATTTTAATCTCAACCTGGAAAAACATTTATCTCAAATACTTTCAATATTCACAACACTGTTTAGAGTTGGCATGAGTTATCCAGGTGTTACTGAAAGGTACATTTCATATATCATCTTATAAATTTATAAAACTATAAATCTGTTCATCTTTAATAAATTGACCCCTAAGGGGCATATTTATCAAGCTCCATATGGAGCTTGATGCCCCTTGTTTCCAGTGAGCTCCATAACTTGTCCGCCTGCTCTGAGGCCGCGGACAGAAATTCACCTGATCAAATATGATCGGGTTGATTGACACCCCTCTGCAGGGGGCGGCATTGCATCAGCAGTTCTCAAGAACTGCTGGTGCAATGAGTAACGCTCTCGGCATTTATCGATGTGCGGCGGACATAATACGCTACTTTGTATCATGTACGTTCGCACATTGATAAATATGCCCCTAAGACTCTATTAAAAACTCTATTAAGTGCAGAGGTCAATGCAGAGGTCAATGTCCCTTTAATGGCAAGTATGGTTTCCTCCGTTTTTTTAAAACAATACCTTTTATACTCATTTGCATACGTTTGCATAAATTATTATAACAGAACTCAGAAAATAAAGATTTTTAAGGATTATTTGTTTATAATTAGATTCCACACATAGGACAAGTTTCAGCATGGCATGAACTTTATTTCTATACTTATTCCATATTATCTATATTGACCTCAACCTAAAAAAAAATGGCCTTATCAGTAAAATACCGGCTGGGTGACAACCCTAATGGTCACAGACTCTTTCTGATGGAAAATATGAAAACCACTTCCATTAGCATGTTTCAACAAGTCTGCAATTCATCTAGGCCTAGATTTAGAGTTTTGTCGGTAAAGACCCGCGTAGCTAACGCCGGCTTTTTTTTGGCCGCACCATAAAAATAACTCTGGTATTGAGAGTCCACAAAAAGGCTGCGTTAGGCTCCAAAAAAGGAGCGTAGAGCATTTTTAACGCAGCTTCAACTCTCGATACCAGAGTTGCTTACGCAAGCGGCCAGCCTCAAAAACGTGCTCGTGCACGATTCCCCCATAGGAAACAATGGGGCTGTTTGAGCTGAAAAAAAACCTAACACCTGCAAAAAAGCCGCGTTCAGCTCCTAACGCAGCCCCATTGTTTGCAATGGGAAAACACTTCCTACGTCTGCACCTAACACCCTAACATGTACCCCGAGTCTAAACACCCCTAGCCTTACACTTATTAACCCCTAATCTGCCGCCCCCGCTATCGCTATCCCCTGCATATTATTTTTAACCCCTAATCTGCCGCTCCGTAAACCGCCGCTACTTACATTATCCTTATGTACCCCTAATCTGCTGCCCCTAACACGGCCGACCCTTATATTATATTTATTAACCCCTAATCTGCCCCCCTCAACGTCGCCTCCACCTGCCTACACTTATTAACCCCTAATCTGCCGAGCGGACCTGAGCGCTACTGTAATAAAGTTATTAACCCCTAATCCGCATCACTAACCCTATAATAAATAGTATTAACCCCTAATCTGCCCTCCCTAACATCGCAGACACCTAACTTCAAACATTAACCCCTAATCTGCCGACCGGAGCTCACCGCTACTATAATAAATGTATTAACCCCTAAAGCTAAGTCTAACCCTAACACTAACACCCCCCTAAGTTAAATATAATTTTAATCTAACGAAATTAATTAACTCTTATTAAATAAATTATTCCTATTTAAAGCTAAATACTTACCTGTAAAATAAACCCTAATATAGCTACAATATAACGAATAATTACATTGAAGCTATTTTAGGATTAATATTTATTTTACAGGCAACTTTGTAATTATTTTAACCAGGTACAATAGCTATTTAATAGTTAAGAACTATTTAATAGCTAAAATAGTTAAAATAATTACAAATTTACCTGTAAAATAAATCCTAACCTAAGTTACAATTAAACCTACCACTACACTATCAATAAATTAATTAAATAAAATACCTACAATTATCTACAATTAAACCTAGCACTACACTATCAATAAATAAATTAAATACAATACCTACAAATAACTACAATGAAATAAACTATCTAAAGTACAAAAATAAAAAAGAACGATCAGCCAATCAGAATATTCCTACCTTAATTCCGATTGGCTGATAGAATCCTATCAGCCAATCGGAATTCGAGGGACGCCATCTTGGATGACGTCCCTTAAAGGAACCGTCATTCGGCTAGTAGGCGTCGGGAGAAGAGGATGTTCCGCGTCGGAGGTCTGCAAGATGGATCCGGAAGAAAGAAAATTGAAGATGCCGTTGATAGAAGACTTCATCCGGATCATGGACCTCTTCAGCTCCCGCTTGGATGAAGACTTCAGCCGGATCATGGACCTCTTCAGCCCCCCGCTTGGGCTTGGATCAGGACATCGGAGGAGCTCTTCAGGACGGATCGGTGAACCTGGTAGGGTGAAGACAAGGTAGGAAGATCTTCAGGGGCTTAGTGTTAGGTTTATTTAAGTGGGGCTTGGGTTAGATTAGGGGTATGTGGGTGGTGGGTTGTAATGTTGGGGGGGGGTATTGTATGTTTTTTTTTACAGGCAAAAGAGCTGAATTTCTTGGGGCATACCCCGCAAAGGGCCCTGTTCAGGGCTGGTAAGGTAAAAGAGCTTTGAAATGTAGTAATTTAGAATAGGGTAGGGCATTTTGTTATTTTGGGGGTCTTTGTTATTTTATTAGGGGGCTTAGAGTAGGTGTAATTAGTTTAAAATTGTTGTAATATTTTTCTTATGTTTGTAAATATTTTTTTATTTTTTGTAACTTAGTTCTTTTTTATTTGTTGTACTTTAGATAGTTTATTTCATTGTAGTTATTTGTAGGTATTGTATTTAATTTATTTATTGATAGTGTAGTGTTAGGTTTAATTGTAGATAATTGTAGGTATTTTATTTAATTAATTTATTGATAGTGTAGTGGTAGGTTTAATTGTAGATAATTATAGGTATTTTATTTAATTAATTTATTGATAGTGTAGTGGTAGGTTTAATTGTAACTTAGGTTAGGATTTATTTTACAGGTAAATTTGTAATTATTTTAACTATTTTAGCTAATAAATAGTTCTTAACTATTAAATAGCTATTGTACCTGGTTAAAATAATTACAAAGTTGCCTGTAAAATAAATATTAATCCTAAAATAGCTACAATGTAATTATTTGTTATATTGTAGCTATATTAGGGTTTATTTTACAGGTAAGTATTTAGCTTTAAATAGGAATAATTTATTTAATAAGAGTTAATTAATTTCGTTAGATTAAAATTATATTTAATTTAGGGGGGTGTTAGGGTTAGATTTAGCTTTAGGGGTTAATACATTTATTAGAATAGCGGTGAGCTCCGGTCAGCAGATTAGGGGTTAATAATTGAAGTTAGGTGTTGGCGATGTTAGGGAGGGCAGATTAGGGGTTAATACTATTTATTATAGGGTTAGTGAGGCGGATTAGGGGTTAATAACTTTATAATAGTAGCGGTGCGGTCCGCTCGGCAGATTAGGGGTTAATAAGTGTAGGCAGGTGGAGGCGACGTTGTGAGGGGCAGATTAGGGGTTAATAAATATAATACAGGGGTCGGCGGTGTTAGGGGCAGCAGATTAGGGGTACATAAGTATAACGTAGGTGGCGGTCGGCAGATTAGGGGTTAAAAAAATTTAATCGAGTGGCGGCGATGTGGGGGGGCCTCGGTTTAGGGGTACATAGGTAGTTTATGGGTGTTAGTGTACTTTAGAGTACAGTAGTTAAGAGCTTTATGAACCGGCGTTAGCCCAGAAAGCTCTTAACTACTGACTTTTTTCCTGCGGCTGGAGTTTTGTCGTTAGATGTCTAACGCTCACTTCAGCCACGACTCTAAATACCGGAGTTAGAAAGATCCCATTGAAAAGATAGGATACGCAATTGACGTAAGGGGATCTGCGGTATGGAAAGGTAGCGGCTGAAAAGTGAGCGTTAGACCATATTTTGAGTGACTCCAAATACCGGAGGACACTAGGGCCTAGATTTGGAGTTTGGCGTTAGCTGGTTTTAGGCTACCTCCGGTATTTGGAGTCACTCAAAATAGGGTCTAACGGTCACTTTTCAGCCGCTACTTTTCCATACCGCAGATCCCCTTACGTAAATTGTGTATCCTATCTTTTCAATGGGATCTTTCTAACTCCGGTATTTAGAGTCGTGTCTGAAGTGAGCGTTAGACATCTAATGACAAAACTCCAGCCTCAGGAAAAAAGTCAGTAGTTAAGAGCTTTCTGGGCTAACGCCGGTTTATAAAGCTCTTAACTACTGTGCTCTAAAGTACACTAACACCCATAAACTACCTATGTACCCCTAAACCAAGGTCCCCCCACATCGCTGCCACTCTAATAATTTTTTTAACCCCTAATCTGCCGACCGCCACCTACGTTATCCTTATGTACCCCTAATCTGATGCCCCTAACACCGCCGACCCCTATATTATATTTATTAACCCCTAATCTGCCCCCCACAACGTCGCCTCCACCTGCCTACACTTATTAACCCCAAATCTGCCGAGCGGACCTGAGCGCTACTATAATAAAGTTATTAACCCCTAATCCGCCTCACTAACCCTATAATAAATAGTATTAACCCCTAATCTGCCCTCCCTAACATCGCCGACACCAAACTTCAATTATTAACCCCTAATCTGCCGACGGGAGCTCACCGCTATTCTAATAAATGTATTAACCCCTAAAGCTAAGTCTAACCCTAACACTAACACCCCCCTAAGTTAAATATAATTTACATCTAACGAAATTAATTAACTCTTATTAAATAAATTATTCCTATTTAAAGCTAAATACTTACCTGTAAAATAAATCCTAATATAGCTACAATATAAATTATAATTACATTGTAGCTATTTTTGGATTAATATTTATTTTACAGGCAACTTTGTAATTATTTTAACCAGGTACAATAGCTATTAAATAGTTAAGAACTATTTAATAGTTACCTATTTAAAATAATTACAAAATTACCTGTCAAATAAATCCTAACCTAAGTTACAATTAAACCTAACACTATACTATCATTAAATTAATTAAATACAATACCTACAAATAACTACAATGAAATAAACTAACTAAAGTACAAAAAATAAAAAAGAACTAAGTTACAAAAAATAAAAAAATATCTACAAACATAAGAAAAATATTACAACAATTTTAAACTAATTACACCTACTCTAAGCCCCTAATAAAACAACAAAGCCCCCCAAAATAAAAAATGCCCTACCCTATTCTAAATTACTAAAGTTAAAAGGTCTTTTACCTTACCAGCCCTGAACAGGGACCTTTGCGGGGCATGCCCCAAGAAGTTCAGCTCTTTTGCCTGTAAAAAAAAACATATAATACCCCCCCCAACATTACAACCCACCACCCACATACCCCTAATCTAACCCAAACCCCCCTTAAATAAACCTAACACTAAGCCCCTGAAGATCTTCCTACCTTGTCTTCACCATACCAGGTTCACTGATCGGTCCTGAAGAGCTCCTCCGATGTCCTGATCAAAGCCCAAGCGGGGGGCTGAAGATGTCCATGATCCGGTAGAAGTCTTCATCCAAGCGGGGCAGAAGAGGTCTTCCATCCGATTGAAGTCTTCATCCAGGCGGCATCTTCTATCGACATCCATCTGGAACGGAGCGGCAGCATCCTGAAGACCTCCGACGCGGAACATCCATCCTGGCCGACGACTGAACGACGAATGACGGTTCCTTTAAATGACGTCATCCAAGATGGCCTCCCTCGAATTCCGATTGGCTGATAGGATTCTATCAGCCAATCGGAATTAAGGTAGGAATATTCTGATTGGCTGATGGAATCAGCCAATCAGATTTAGCTCGCATTCTATTGGCTGATCGGAACAGCCAATAGAATGCGAGCTCAATCTGATTGGCTGATTGGATCAGCCAATCGGATTGAAATTGATTCTGATTGTCTGATTCCATCAGCCAATCAGAATATTCCTACCTTAATTCCCTTAATTTAAGGGGGGTTTGGGTTAGATTAGGGGTATGTGGGTGGTGGGTGGTGGGTTGTAATGTTGGGGGGGGGTATTGTATGTTTTGTTTACAGGCAAAAGAGCTGAACTTCTTGGGGCATGCCCCGCAAAGGGCCCTGTTCAGGGCTGGTAAGGTAAAAGAGCTTTTAACTTTAGTAATTTAGAATAGGGTAGGGCATTTTTTATTTTGGGGGGCTTTGTTGTTTTATTAGGGGGCTTAGAGTAGGTGTAATTAGTTCAAAATTGTTGTAATATTTTTCTTATGTTTGTAGATATTTTTTTATTTTTTGTAACTTAGTTATTTTTTATTTTTTGTACTTTAGTTAGTTTATTTCATTGTAGTTATTTGTAGGTATTGTATTTAATTAATGTATTGATAGTGTAGTGTTAGGTTTAATTGTAGGTAATTGTAGGTATTTTATTTAATTCATTTAATGATAGTATAGTGTTAGGTTTAATTGTAACTTAGGTTAGGATTTATTTGACAGGTAATTTTGTAATTATTTTAACTAGGTAACTATTAAATAGTTCTTAACTATTTAATAGCTATTGTACCTGGTTAAAATAATTACAAATTTGCCTGTAAAATAAATATTAATCCTGAAATAGCTACAATGTAATTATAATTTATATTGTAGCTATATTAGGATTTATTTTACAGGTAAGTATTTAGCTTTAAATAGGAATAATTTATTTAATAAGAGTTAATTAATTTCGTTAGATGTAAATTATATTTAACTTAGGGGGGTGTTAGTGTTAGGGTTAGACTTAGCTTTAGGGGTTAATACATTTATTAGAATAGCGGTGAGCTCCGGTCGGCAGATTAGGGGTTAATAATTGAAGTTAGGTGTTGGCGATGTTAGGGAGGGCAGATTAGAGGTTAATACTATTTATTATAGGGTTAGTGAGGCGGATTAGGGGTTAATAACTTTATTATAGTAGCGCTCAGGTCCGCTCGGCAGATTAGGGGTTAATAAGTGTAGGCATGTGGAGGCGACGTTGTGGGGGGCAGATTAGGGGTTAATAAATATAATATAGGGGTCGGCGATGTTAGGGCAGCAGATTAGGGGTACATAGGGATAATGTAAGTAGCGGCGGTTTACGGAGCGGCAGATTAGGGGTTAATAATAATATGCAGGGGTCAGCGATAGCGGGGGCGGCAGATTAGGGGTTAATAAGTGTAAGGTTAGGGGTGTTTAGACTCGGGGTACATGTTAGAGTGTTAGGTGCAGACGTAGGAAGTGTTTCCCCATAGCAAACAATGGGGCTGCGTTAGGAGCTGAACGCGGCTTTTTTGCAGTTGTTAGGTTTTTTTTCAGCTCAAACAGCCCCATTGTTTTCTATGGGAGAATTGTGCACAAGCACGTATTTGAGGCTGGCCGCTTGCGTAAGCAACTCTGGTATCGAGAGTTGAAGCTGCGTTAAAAATGCTCTACGCTCCTTTTTTGGACCCTAACGCAGCCTTTATGTGGACTCTCAATACCAGAGTTATTTTTATGGTGCGGCCAGAAAAAAGCCGGCGTTAGCTACGCGGGTCGTTACCGACAAAACTCCAAATCTAGGCCTATGAAAATTAACTTTAGCTATAGCCACATTGCACCATACAGTCCACTCTATACCCTATGTACAGTCCGGCATTTCCTCCAAATCTGTTAAACTATTGTCTAAAATTGTGGTTGGCAAACTATAGCACATGTGGCCTCTTTCACACTTGATGTGCCTTTTGAATGGCGAGCAAGGTTGTAAGACCTTTTATACCCCAAAAATTTGGGGGCAAAAAAAAATCTATCATCTTTCTATCTATCTAAGTATCTATCTATCTATCTATCTATCTGTCTGTCTGTCTGTCTGTCTGTCTGTCTGTCTATACATACATTCATACACACATATATATATATATATATATATATACACACACACACACTTAAAGGGACAGTAAACATATTGTAAAAAAGCCAGCCATGAATATATTTACCACAGATACCCTATTTCCAAAATCATCAGTTTTTTCTCAGTGTCACTGGAGTGCTCCTGTGTCTTTACAGAGCACAGTACTTATGGTTTGTGGCGAAACAAGAGTGTGCAGAGTATCGACTCAAATGATTCAGAAAAAAATTAGCTGTAAAGGAAGCAGATTATTTCAGAAGTGGGATATCCATGGCAAGTGTATTCAATGGGGATCTTTTTTTTGCAATACATTTATTGTGTATATTTATTTAAGTGTATATAAATTAAAATGTATACATATAAAATATAAAAATAAAGACAATTTAATTAAAAAGTAAAATCGTTTATAAAATATTTGTGACTACAGTATTAATATCAACGTCTTTATGCACTTAGTCATGTAATACAAGTTTTTCTCTTCAGTTTTTAATGGTACATCTGTTTGTGTTATTGTGTCTGAGTAGGGGGACCCTGTTCAGAAATATTTAATACATAGGACCATATTGTCTGCTGCTGTTAAAAATGTGGTGGGTGTGAATATATATATATATATATATATATATATATTTATATTTATATACAGGGTTCAAAATGTCCACTAGCCATTGGAAAGGCAGGGAGTCTAGGTGCAGCAGTGAAATAATGCTGTATAGATGGAGCATCAGCTTAAATGTGGAGCACAATTGCGTCGGTGTAGAGCCACTGAGAAGAAGCGTGGGCGACATGGAAAGTCAGAGGGAGAGATATTATCAACAGGAGTGCGGCTTATGTGAGATAAATAGGCTGATTTGAGGTCTAGGGTCAATACAAAATGATGGGATAGGAAGCCATATGCAAATAGAGAAGGCTGATTAATCGTCAGTTCTGAATGTAGGTAGGAGAGTCTATGAGCTGTGTACATAAAAACGTAAAAAAACAAGAGTAGCTTAACCCCTTAAGGACTGGGCATTTCAGACTAAAACTTCCCCAAAAGACCAGAGCATTTTAAGCATTTTTTCCATCACTACATTTAAACAGAAATAGAGCCTTTTTTATTTACCTATCAAAACTATATTTTTTTTTAGTAGACAACCCGAAGTATTGATCTAGACCCATTTTGGTATATTTTATGCCACCAATTCACCGCCAAATGCGATCAAATAAAACAAATAATTCACTTTTTCACAAACTTTAGGTTTCTCACTAAAAATATTTACAAACAGCTTGTGCAATCATGGCAAAATGATTGTAAAAGCTTCGCTGGGGTCCCCTTTGTTTAGAAATAGCAGGTATATATGGCTTTGCCATTGCTTTTTGGTAATTAGAAGGACGCTAATTGCAGTTGCGCACCACACTTTTTTTATTCCCAGCAGTAAAGGGATTAATCAGGTAGTTTGTGTAGAGTTTATCCTCCCACCTGACACTTCCCACCCCCTGATCCCTACCTGATCCCTCTCAAACAGCTCTCATCCCTCCCCCACCCCCCAATGGTCACCTCCATCTTAAGTACTGGCAGAAAGTCTGCCAGTATGAAAATATAAGGCTTTTTTTTTATAAAATATGTATTTCTTTCTATTTTCTGCAATGTAGGATCCCTCCAACCTCCCTGATCCTCCCCAAACAGCTTTCTAAACCTGCCCCCTCTAAATTATTTCTGCCATCTTAGGGTCTGCCAGTACCCAGTTTGCTATAAAAAAAAATTATTATTTAAAAAAAACAAAAAAAAACATTTTTTTTAGTAGTGTAGCTGACCCCTCCTTTCCTCATTTATCCCCTCCCCCTCTAAGATCATATCCCTGCCCTCTAATAACCCCCTCCATCATAGGATTCCCCTCTACCTACCCCTCCCTCCTTCCCCCTCCCTGCAACTGTCAGTTTTTTTTCTGTAGTGTAGCAGTCCCACCTGCTCCCACCCCCCTCCCGCTCCCCTCCAGCGATGGGCCGCCCACCCACCTCCCACCTTACCATCCCACCTCCCACCTTACCCTCCCGCACCACCAACGATCAGCACCACCGCTGTCCGATGCTGAGACGACCACAGAGTGGCTCTCTGCGGGCTCACTTCCATTGAGTCGTTATTCAGTTTGCGTGCACTCGCAAACCGTTAAATATGCTGTCGAAAGCAATATCGTTTATCGACTGTTTCCAATGGCGTGTTATACCTCAATATCGGTAGCCGGACTTCGGCTGCCGAAAAGATCTTCGCGTCCCATAGAAAGTAATAGAAGCCGTTAATCGATAAATTATACCAGGTTTCCAATGAAAGCGCTAACCGTTAATACACTGTCGGAGGCTGTCGATACATTGAGAAATATTACCCCCAGCTCAACTGGGTGTAAAGGAGGAAAAAGAGCTTTTTTGGGGCCTGTTTCTCATTGAAATTGCAAATCCAAAAGAAATTATGAGTGTTTCAATGTACAAATAACATTATATATGCTACATTTATTGGTCCTATGTATAGGAATATTTGCACCCATGTTGTCATAGAAATATCAATATGTATGTACATATAAAAATATATGCAAGCACCACAATTATGGAGCGACCTCTCGCACACTTTCAAACCTTACCCATGCCTAATATCCTTTAAGAGATCCCTCTCTACATATCTCAAAACAGAATGCACCTGTCATTGTTGATTATATATTTCCTACCTGTTCTATGTTAAATTTTTGGGCATATGTATTATTATTATTTTTTATTTTATTGTACCCATTGTATCAATGCAATGTTTTGTGTACCCAGGACATACTTGAAATCTATAGAAATCTCAATGTATCTTTCCTGGTAAAATATTATAAAAATAAATAAAATATCTACCTATTCAAAATGAAACCTTTGCCCAGGTATGCTATATATAATCTCAATACATATAGAAAAATAATTCAAAGGTAATAAGTTGTTTATCATGAAGATGAGTTTTATTATTACAGATTTACCCTCATTCAAATATAATTTTCAATGTGAAAATCAGTGCTTAATATTACATACTTCAAGAGATATGAAATATTGTCTTTAACATGGAGTTATTGAAACTATTTAAAAGTGCATTGTGCATTGGTCCCAGGGAGAGTCTGTGTCTGTTCATATGATGTCAATCGCTACCCAGGTGCTGAACAAAAATGGGCCAGCTTCAATGCTTACATTCCTGCTTTTTCAAATAAAGATCACAAGAGAGAGAATACAAAATTATAATAGGAGTAAATTAGAAAGTTGCTTAAAATTGCATGTCCTTTCTGAATCATGAAAGAAAAAATTGGGTTTTGTGTCCCTTTAAGAGATTTTGACGACTTTTCAGAGATTTTTATTTCAGATATCCTAGTCAGGTTGCAAATTAGGGAAATGTGCTTAAAACATTAATTTAAAGGATTATTGTGGGGAAATAAGAAATGTTCTGTACCCATAGAACAGTTGATTTTTAGCAGATAACTCCCTCTCTTAATGGACATAAAACCCAAAAAATTTCTTTCACGATTAAGATAGAACATACAATGTCAAACAACTTTCCAATTTACTTCTGTTATCAAATTGTCTTTGTTTTCTTGTTATCCTTTGTTTAACCCCTTAACAACTGAGGACGTACCTTGTACATCCTACAAAATAACGGTTGTTAATGATCAAGTACCTTGTACGTCCTCAGGTAATCTGAGCGCAGTAAGCGATCGAGATCACTTCCAGCCGCTCTAACAGTATTGCAGCAATGCCTCAATATCGAGGCATCCTGCAATACTGTTCCTGACTGTCGGGCCCTGGATTGATCATTCCCCAAGAGTTTTTTTTGACAGATAAAAATAAATAATCTCACAGATAATATATAGTGCTGAGGAGGCTTATGCCATCCTTGCATCAGAGTCAGACACCTCTATGTCTGACTCAGACCCCAATTTTGACCCTGCCATATGCTCAGATATATCATTAGATACAGTCTCAACTGATAGTCATGTATCTGTGGCTGATAACCCCCCTGCCAGAAGGAGATGTGTTGCTCCAGCTGGCATTGCTGCTGAGGAGTGGGTAGTGCCTCATCACCAGAGGTCAGAAATGCCACCCTTGACTGCAAATCCTGGCATCAATATGGATGTCGCAGGATTTAGCCCCCAACAGTTTATGGAGGTGTTTCTAGGCGATGATGTATTGGGGAACATTGTCGCCCAAACTAATATATATGCCCATCAGTTCCGTGCTGAAAAGTCTAACTCATATTTGGCAAAGCAGCAATCGGCCCCCATTGATGTGCCATAATTTAAAAAATTCTGGGCATTGACTATGCTGATGGATATCATAAAGAAACCCTCCAGTTGGAGTAGTTGCCAATCTACTCTACCCCTATTTTCTCCCAGTGTATGTCGATGGAAGAGGTATGAAATGATTCTATATTTCATGCACTTCAGCGCCAACAGCCTTTGCCCCCCTAGGGAGCATCCCTAATTTGACAGGCTGTATAAAATCTGCCCCGTGATTACCCACTTTGCTGCGAAGTTTGCAGAGGTTTAAACCTGGAAAGAATATATGCGTGGATAAATCCCTGATGAAGTATAAGGGAAGGCTGGGATTCAAGCAGTATATTCCTTCCAAATGCTCCAAGTATGGGGTAAAGGTGTATAAGTTCTGTGAGAGCGAGACTGGGTATACTCAGGCCTTCTGGGTGTACGAGGGAAAGGATATCCACCTTGACCCTCCAGGTTGCCCAGAACATATGGGAAACAGTGGCAAGATTGTCTGTGACCTGATATTACCCCTGATGAACAAAGGGTACCACTTGTATTTAGATCATTTCTATAAAAGTTTCCTTTTGTTCAAGCTAATGCATTGCTTTGATACAGTAGCTTGCGGTACTATTAGAAAGAACTGTGCAGGTTTCCCAGGACAACTTGCACGCACCCGGCTGCGAAGGGGGGAGACCTCAGCTCTGCGCCAAGAGGAGCTGTTGGCAGTTAAGTACAGAGATAAGAAGGATGTATACCTTCTTACCACCATCCACACAGAGAGGACTGTGGAGGTCTCTTTACGTGGCAGAGCTTAGAGCATAATGAAGCCAGTGTGCATCAAGGTTTATAACCGGCATATGGGTGGGGTTGATCTGGGAGATCAGCTGCTGCAGCCCTACCTAATTATGCAGAAGACAAAGGCCTTGTACGAAAAGGTTGCAATTTACTTAATGCAGATTGCAACCCACAACGCTTTCTTGTTGTTCATAAAAGCAAACCCCGGAAAGAAACTGACTTTTTTACAGTTTCAGCTCCAGATCATTTTGGGGATTTTGTACCAAGATGCACCTGCTCCCCGGGCGGTGATGGGAAACAGCACAGTTGGGGCTACACATTTTATTTTTAAAATCCCCCCTACTGCGGCAAAGCAGAAACCTCAAAAAAAAAATGCAGAGTCTGTACCAAGAGGGAGCAGAGAAAAGACACCATATATTACTGTCCTGATTGCTCTGGACAGCCTGGACTCTGCATTGGGGACTGCTTCAAGCGGTATCATACAATGGTCCAATTAAATTTGCCGTTCAGTTTTTTTTTTTTTTGGTTATGTTCACTGTTGGGGGTCAATTTATCAATGTGCGAGCGGACATGATAATATATAGCGTATCATGTCCGCTGCACATTGATAAATGCCGACAGCATATGCTGTTGGCATTTATCATTGCCCCAGCAGTTCTTGTGAACTGCTGGTGCAATACCGCCCCCTGCAGATTCGCGGCCATTCGGCTGCTAGCAGTGGGTGTCAGTCAACCCGATCGTATTTGATCGGGTTAAATTCTGTCCGCCGCCTCAGAGCTGGTGGACAGGTTATGGAGCAGCGGTCTTCATAACTTCTGTTCGCCGGAAACATGGGGCATTAAGCTCCATACGAAGTTTGATAATTTGACCCCTTAGAGTTTTTGTTTTGTTTTGTTTATTACTTTTACAGTGCCAGATTTTTACATTTCACTATTCTATTTTTTATAAGTTTTAAAATTGGTGCTGTATTTTACCAAAAATCCTGGCAAACCTATGCATGGTGGGCATAGGTGTACTCAGAAGGTCTTGCAGAAAACAACCTGGAGTGTTTTCTTGCAATAGCTTACAACAACTTACAACTCTCCTAAATCATAAAAAAAAAGAAATGTATGTGTAAAATGAAAATTGAAAAATTACCACCATACACTTTCTCCAATTTTTTTGGCTAAAACAGTTGCATCAAAGCACACCATATACAATACCTTGGGGTGTCAACATTTCAAACATATAAACTTTTTTTTTTTTTTTAATTGAGGTATTTCCTAAAATAACAAACACATTGTTGGATATTTATCAAAGCCTCAACTATGCTGCATTAGCCGGCACCAATATGCTCGCCTAACATCGCGGCTGCGGACCTGAATACGATTGGAACAGACAATAGGATGAGAGCTGCTCAAATCCTATTGGCTGATTGGAACAGACAATAGGATTTTAGCAGCTCTAATCCTATTGACTGATTGGAACCTTTCAGCCAATAGAAATGCAAGGGAAGCCATCTTGGATGACGTCACTTGCATTCAAGTTCCAGTTTACGGCGGCGACCGTATTGAAGAGGAGCTCCGCGCCGGATGTCTTCAGGATGGAACCGCTCTGCGCCGGATGGATGAAGATAGAAGAGGCCGCATGGATGAAGACTTCGCCGGCTGGATGAAGACTTCTTGCCGCCCAGATGAATACTTCTTGCTGGCTGGATGGATCCTTCAAGTGGAACTTTAAAAACTTAAAGTGGATCTTCGGGGGTTAGTGTTAGGTTTATTTAAGTTTTTTTGGGTGGGTTTTATTTTTAGAGTAGGGTCTGGGCAGGTAAAAGAGCTAAATGCCCTTTTAAGGGCAATGCCCATACAAATGCCCTTTTCAGGACAATGGGGAGCTTAGGTTTTTTAGATAGGCTTTTTATTTGGGGGGGTTGGTTGGGTGGGTGGGTGGTGGGTTTTACTGTAGGGGGGTGTTCATATTTTTTTTTTCAGGTGAAAGAGCTGATTTCTTTGGGGCAATGTCCCGCAAAAGGCAATTTTAAGGGCCATTAGTAGTTTATTGTAGTCTAGGGTTTTTTTATTTGGGGGGGGGGCTTTTTTATTTTGATAGGGCTATTAGATTAGGTGTAATTAATTTTTAGTTTTTAAACTGTGGTTTGTTTTTTTTGTAACTTAGTGTTTGTTTTTTTGGTAATTTAGTAATTTTTAATAGTAAATTTAAATAATTTAAGTAGGGTTAGGGTTTTTTAATATGTAATATAGTTAATTTAATTGATAGTTTAATGTAATTTTAGTATAATAGTTAGGGTAGGTTAATTAATAGTTTAATATAGTTTATTTTAATTCTACAGGTAAGTTTTAATTTATTATAAGATAGGGATGTTGTAATTTTAATGTAAAGTTAGCGGGTTATTAGGTTTAGGGGTTAATAATTTAATTTAGTTTATGGCGATGTGGGGGGCTGGCGGTTTAGGGGTTAATAGGTTTATTTAATGGTAGTGATGTGGGAGGCCAGAGGTTTAAGGGTTAATACGTTTATTTAGTGGTGGCGGGCCCAGGAGTGGTGGGATAGGGGTTAATAACTTTATTTAGTGGCGGCGGGGTCCGGGAGCGGCAGAAAAGGGGTTAATAACTTTATTAAGTGACGACAGGGTCCGGGAGCAGCGGAATAGGGGTTAATAATTGTATTTAGTGGCGGTGGGGTCCGGGAGCGGTGGAATAGGGGTTAATAATATTATGTAGGTGGCAGCGATGTCGGGTGGCAGATTAGGAGTGTTTAGACTCGGGGCTTATGTTAGGGTGTTAGGTGTAAACGTAACTGGTTTTCAACCATAGAAATGAATGGGATATCTGGCAGCATCGAACATAAGCTTTCGCTGCTTTCAGACTCCCATTGATTCCTATGGCATCCGCGGCCTCCAGGGTGGCGGATTGAAAACCAGGTACACTGGGCCCGAATAGCCGCGAGCGCACCGATTAACTATTTGATAACTTTTAAAAAGTGTCAAATAGTGCCGAATGTGTATTCGGAACATCTGTAATGACATAAGCATCGATCTATGTCGGATTGAGACCAGCGGATCATATGTTACGTCACAGATTTCAACTTTTGCCGGTCTGTAGGCTTTGATAACTAGGTCTAATCAAGCTCGCCACAATTACGCTGGGGAATTCTAGCGTATTTGCGGTTGACAGCTTGATAAATATCCCCCATTCTGTTGACATACTGTAGGTTGCATCATTAAATAATACATACAGGTTGACAAAATGATGTTCAACTGGTTATATCAAACTAAATAATAAAGTATGACAGAGCCTTATTCTTCACTTAAAAACTCCTGATTAACAAGACTAAAAAGCAACTAATAATTAAAACCAGCACACTGTCAAATCGTGTATTCTCAACCATTCTTACTTGACTGCAATGTGCACATAATAGTATGATACCTCTTTTTTCTAAGGTTATGAAATTAAACTTTATACCATGTTGAATGAAGTCGTCTTGTAGTGTGATATTTTGCAAAAAATTGTGAGAAATTATTTCACAAAAAATTGTGAGAAATGATCGAGATTATTTGAATAGGAAGGGAATATTGACAAGTTGTAACTATTAATATATTACTGTAAAGGAGTCAGTCCCCAATAATTCAAGGTTGCTCAGATCAATTATACCATATTCGACACAATAATATCCTGACTGTAATGATGGAGGAAGGAAGGAGAATTAAATTTCATTCACAGTTAAGTGATGTCTCTACTATGAGTATTATATCCAATTAAAGTTAATATACACCCTGATGTAGTCTAAAACTTGATAGTTTTAGCTGACTCCATAAGCCTTGTCTCTGTTGTGGCAACTCGTATCAATGAAAACATCATAGCCGATTAATACTGCTAGGATATTCACCAAAGTGGGTGAATAAAGACTAAATGATAAAGAGTATTGTCACTATTTTAGGGTAAATCTTAGTCCGTTGGGGGGGGGGTGTGTGCTAACACCATAATAACTATATAAAGATAAACACATAGCATAAAATAATTGTGACTATATTAATTAGATGTTTAACTGAGCAAAAAGAAGGAGTTCTGAATATATATACAGTCACTTTAGAATCTTAATGTACTAGAGAGAACATTAAACTAGTATATAAAACTTAGCTATGCACAAGCTTACTGCATCTGACTATTTAGGAGGGAAGTTGGGTAAAAATGGGTGAATGAGGAATAATTGATAAATAGCATTATATTTGTTTTAAGGGAAATCTTAGTCAATAGGGGGGGGTGGAGTTGGGAGAATAATGTAAACTGCAGTCTATCGGATTATACTTACGTATCTAAGACCCCCCAAACTGCTTGAGGCCACTCTTGGACCCCAATGTGGATATAGGGTACATGGGAGGAACACAACCAATACAGACGGTCACTCCTGTATCAATGTTAATAAAAGTTAACTAGTATCATGAACTTGATAAGTTGAAGAAACAAAAACTTTAGGCTGTATTGATGTGAATTATCTCTTAACAACAGAAAAAAACATTTTACAGCATTATGATATTTAACATGATAATTCTATGTTTTGAATGTATAGCTTATGTGAAATTGTTCATACTAACACTAATAGGAAGAGTCTATATCCTATCTCTATAAATATCTTTACCATAAATGTTTACCACTAAGTAAAACACATCCTAATCTGTAGGTCACAAGTAATAGAATTATGATGGTGGAGGTCTGAACAAATAGCTTTCAATTCTTCACCTGTCAGGAGCCAGTACATGTCGCCGTGACTGCACACCTGACTATAATGAAATGGAGTGTGAAGCTAAATGGCAAAGTAGTCTGTGACATCCGTGTATTCTTAGGAAAATATGGAAACTACATATATAATAATATGATAAGAATGATTACTAACAGAGAGAGGAAAGTATACACTTCTAGCACTCCTAGATCAAGAAGTAAATACAATCTAAATAATTATCACTGGCTATTCCAACAGGAATAGATAAAGAACAAGATTAATTAAAATATAACTTTTATTGGGTAAATTAAAATAGGATAAATACTTAAAAACACACTTAGGTACCGACTGTGTAAGATATGTCCCAACTAGTATTACTTGATTCAGTATATTATTAGAAACACTGTTCTATGTCAGAGTAAAGTACTTTCAAAAGTGTGAAGAGTACGCCATCAGATATGTGGTATTGCAGTAAAATGATACCTCCTAGTGTGGTACTACTGTATTTAATTAATTATAATATGCACAGTGGTGTACCAAATGTTATCTCACTTTAGTTCAAAAGTAATAGTGGATAGAGCAGATGATTAGCTTGTGTTGTTGAGAGTCCAAGGGTAGAAGGTAATAGTATTGTGTGGCCTTCTTAAGTATCAGTTTGCATCTATGCTGAGAAATGCTGCTACCTGAAAAGGATAGTAGCAGAATTGTATTTAATGAAACAGACTTATTATGTCAATAGCTAAATTGCTATATGCTGTTATATAGTATGCTACCCAGATATATGGGGTGTTGCTTGTGTGTAAATTATTTCAGTAGCGCATACAGTTAATAACAGCAGTGGATGCTAGCTTGCATTATTCACAATATATTTCCTGTATGTGTCTGACTGCAAGTTACTCTGCGACAGCCAGGATTGCTGTACTCAGCTAAGTGGTTGTATCTACCACGTTACCACTTATATTTTGAATGTGACAATTGTTTCATCCTTATAATTTTTGATATGCTGACATGATACTGGTGTATTGGCCGAGTAATCTAAAATATTAAATATATACCCGGTGATTGAGGTATAGCAAAATATGCACATTGCAGTCAGACACATACAGGAAATATATTGTGAATAATGCAAGCTAGCATCCACTGCTGTTATTAACTGTATGCGCTACTGAAATAATTTACACACAAGCAACACCCCATATATCTGGGTAGCATACTATATAACAGCATATAGCAATTTAGCTATTGACATAATAAGTCTGTTTCATTAAATACAATTCTGCTACTATCCTTTTCAGGTAGCAGCATTTCTCAGCATAGATGCAAACTGATACTTAAGAAGGCCACACAATACTATTACCTTCTACCCTTGGACTCTCAACAACACAAGCTAATCATCTGCTCTATCCACTATTACTTTTGAACTAAAGTGAGATAACATTTGGTACACCACTGTGCATATTATAATTAATTAAATACAGTAGTACCACACTAGGAGGTATCATTTTACTGCAATACCACATATCTGATGGCGTACTCTTCACACTTTTGAAAGTACTTTACTCTGACATAGAACAGTGTTTCTAATAATATACTGAATCAAGTAATACTAGTTGGGACATATCTTACACAGTCGGTACCTAAGTGTGTTTTTAAGTATTTATCCTATTTTAATTTACCCAATAAAAGTTATATTTTAATTAATCTTGTTCTTTATCTATTCCTGTTGGAATAGCCAGTGATAATTATTTAGATTGTATTTACTTCTTGATCTAGGAGTGCTAGAAGTGTATACTTTCCTCTCTCTGTTAGTAATTAAGTTAACTATACAAAGCACTCACACCCTACCAATACAGTGGAATTATAATGGGTATGTAGATCTATTTCACTTTAGTAGTGCCATTGGTTACTTTCTATTAGTATGATAAGAATGATATTCTTGCTTATAGAAGAGGCAGTCTCCATCAATATACATAAATGTAACTTCCCAAGTATAACATATATGATGATCTCCACCTTTAGATTTAAGTGACTTTCCAGCCCAGGGTATGTAAACAAGGAGTAGTAAAATGACTTACTCTAATGACCATTATCAGCTTAAATATTAATATATAACAAAAGTAAGGTAACTGTGAAGTTCTTCAACACAGTAATACAAAAAACATAGCATGATGCGCTTAATCAGGGCTCAAACTACCACAGCATGAGGGGATGCAATGGGAGTGAGGCCCATACATTCTAGTTCAGGGGAGTCCATTTATCCAATGCCATTTCTAAGGAATGTCTTGATTATAATTCCTGTGGTCTGATCAGCACTGGTAATATAGCTGACCTTCTAATCGGAAAATAGTGGAAGAAGTGCGGCCCAGAGCGACAATGAGTGGATCCACAGCAGAGCCACCTGATCCCTTTACTAGAGCCATAGATGCTAGAGACTTCAATTTCTTACCTTGGAGGCAGGCCGCTCCTCCTTGGTGCGGTATGTGGAATGTACTAATGTCTCTTACAGGATAAGGATCGATGTTCACTGACTGTGGAGTCGCTAGATTCTGCAGGATCTGGAATGGCTCTGTGCCGCAGTTTATGTCAGATTTCAGGTGGTAGCCTCCCCATACCTCACAATTTACTTGAAAAAGGGCATCGGGATATTTAGGCCTTATGCAGGTGTTATATATTCTACCCTCTGATGCTTTATTCGTGGGGAAAAGTGTTGTCTGACTTTGCAATGGCAAAGACTCCACTTCAGAAATGGTAGATAGCTTGTAATTTTCCTCCTAAACTGTGCTTCTCACTGTAGTAATAAGGTCAGCGATACAGCTGTCATATTTGTTGTCAAGCTCTAGTAATAATAGAAGAAGTTCCTCCATATTAAGATATTTTCAATCCCTCTGAGTGTATCTCTTTAACCTCAGCTCCCAATGTAGTCTGGTAGACTGAGAGGTGCAGTGTTTTCCCAAGGGCCTTAATAATGGTGGATGTTCGCGCCAATTTGACCCACTTCTGGATGTTGCCTAAGATACCCTCTTTTAAATCTCACCGTTAGCTGTCTGTCCCAACACAGGGACCTGTCTGTGCCTTGCCCCAATAAGATCTTCTAGCTCCGTGAAATCTGAAGCCGTATGTGAAACTTGGTGTACTGTCGGCCCTGGTCCGGTCTGCTCGATATCAAGGTTCAAGTACTAGTAATAGCTGGCACCTCTTATGAGTAGTATCCTCTGATTAAATGTATGTGTCTGTCGCTCCGGTGATGTAAATCTGCCATTAGCTGTAGCAGGTCTTTCAGGTCGATATCCAGGCGGTTTCAGCAACTCTGTTACAATGAATTCCATAAAAATGCTGCAATGTTAGGGATACCCCTCAATTTTAGAGCCTTTCCTACAGCTGATTATAGTTTCTTGTGAAGGTTATTAGCTATAAAACAATAAAATGTTTAAAATCCCTCACAGAGCTCCATTAGGATGCCACTGCTCCTGATTGTCGTTGGCCCCGCCCCCCAAATATATATACTTTAATGGCAATAAATAAAACTGGGGTATGAGATAGGTCCCAAACTAAAGATAGGCCTATCAGAAGAAATACTCTCAATTTTAACTAAAATTACAAGTCATAAAATTGTAACAGAACCTTCCAAAAATCCTGGCAAACCTATGCATGGAGGGCATAGGTGTACTCAGAAGGTCTTGCAGAAAACAACCTGGAGTGTTTTCTTGCAATAACTTACAGCAAGCTCTCCTAAATCATAGTCTAAAAGCAATGTGTGTGTAAAAATGAAAATTAAAAAATTACCACCATACACTTTCTCCAATTTTTTTGGCTAAAACGGTTGCATCAAAAGACATCAAAGCACGTCATAAACAGTACATTGGGGTGTCAACATTTCAAATATATACACTTTAATGGCAATAAATAAACTGGGGTATGCGATAGGCCCCAAACTAAAGATAGGCCTATCAGAAGAAATACTCTCACTTTTAACTAAAATTACAAGTCATAAAATTGTAACAGAACCTTCCAAAAATCCTGGCAAACCTATGCATGGGGGGCATAGGTGTACTCAGAAGGTTTTGCAGAAAACAACCTGGAGTGTTTTTTTGCAAGAACTTACAACAGGCACTCCTAAATCATAGTCAAAAAGCAATGTGTGTGTAAAAATGAAAATTGAAAAATTACTACCATACTACACTTTCTTCAATTTTTTTTTGCTAAAACGGTTGCATCAAATACATCAAAGCACACCATATACAATACCTTGGGGTGTCAACATTTCAAATATATACACTTTCATGGCAATAAATAAAACTGGGGTATGTGATAGTCCCCAAACTAAATATAGGCCAATCAGAAGAAATACTTTTAACTAAAATTACAAGTCATAAAATTGTAACAGAACCTTCCCAAAATCCTGGCAAACCTATGCACGGGAGGCATAGGTGTGCTCAGAAGGTCTTGCAGAAAACAACCTGGAGTGTGTTTTTGCGATAACTTACAACAGGCTCTCCTAAATCATGGTCAAAAAAGCAATGCGTGTGTAAAAATAAAAAAATACCACCACACACTTTCGCCAATTTTTTTGGCTAAAACAGTTGCATCAAAGGCATCAAAACACCCCATATACAATACCTTTCGGTGTCAACTTCTGAAATATATACACGTTCATGGTGAGCAAATACATTGGGGTATGTAAAAAGACCCCAAAAGAAGATAGGCAAAGAAAATATGTTAAATTTGAAAAAATCACAAACACATGTCAGAAGTTTGGCATTGCAAACCCCAAACAACCCAACAAACCTATGCATAGGTGGTATCCCTTATATAGCTGAACAAATATCTGGGTGTTCTTTGGCAGTAACACATAACAGGAGCTGAGAATCCATTCCTAAAATATATGGTTTGATGGGGGTAAATTACATTGGCCGGCTTCAAAAATGTCCCAAATAAGACATGGGTGCATGATGACAGATGTAAAAATTCCAAGTTGGAAAACTGGAATGCACCCCCTAAAAATAAGGCCTTTTAGCCCCATGAGAACCCAACACACCTATACATGGCTGGTATCACTGTACTCAGAAGATGTTGCTGAACACATATTGGGTTGTTCTTTGGCAGTAACAAATAACATTAACTGAAAATCTATGCCTAAAGTACAATGTGTGTGAAAAATAACACAAAAAAATGACTACCCAGAAGTTTGACAAAGACTTGTGGTTGAATTAGTGCATGGAAAGTGTTAAAATACCAGCATTTAAAATACCCTAGAGTGTCTATTTTTCAAAAATATATGGTTTGAGGGGGGGGGGGGGGTAAATTACATTTGCCAGCTTCAACAATGTCCCAAATAGGACATGGGTACATGATCCTACCTCCCCATCCAACTACCGCCCTATTTCCCTCCTCCCTCTTGTATCAAAGCTTCTCGAAAAACTAGCTTATGCACGCCTTTCCCATTTCCTTACAATAAACTCCCTTCTTGACCCATTGCAATCTGGATTTCGTCCCCATCACTCCACAGAAACAGCAATTGTTAAGGTTACCAATGACCTACTTACAGCAAAATCAAAAGGCCACTTCTCTCTGCTTATTCTCCTTGATCTGTCCGCAGCCTTTGACACTGTTGACCACCCTCTCTTGCTTCAAACCCTCCAATCCTTCGGCATATGTGACACAGCCCTCTCGTGGCTCTCTTCCTACCTGTCAAACCGTACCTTTAGTGTTGCCTTCTCTGGGGCCTCCTCTGCCCCGTCACCACTTTCTGTCGGAGTACCGCAAGGCTCTGTTCTCGGTCCCCTTCTCTTCTCAATCTACACGTCATCACTAGGTTCCCTAATAAAGTCCCATGGTTTACAATATCATTTGTATGCCGACGACACCCAAATCTACTTCTCTGCACCAGAACTTTCTCCTTCCTTGCTAACCCGTGTCACTAACTGTCTTTCTCACATCTCCAACTGGATGTCCTCTCACTACCTCAAGCTAAATCTCTCCAAAACTGAGCTCCTTATTTTCCCCCCTTCTTCAAAACTCTCCACCCCCAATCTCTCTATAACTGTCGACAACTCCATCATTACCCCTACCCCGCATGCCCGATGTCTCGGGGTCACATTTGACTCAGATCTTTCTTTCACTCCTCACATTCAGACTTTGGCTAAAGCCTGCCGCTTCCACCTTAAAAACATCTCTAAAATTAGACACTTCCTTACACAAGACACAACTAAGATTTTAATCCACTCTCTCATCCTCTCCCGTCTCGATTACTGCAACTCTGTCCTCTCTGGTCTCCCCACCTACCGCTTAGCTCCTTTACAATCCCTAATGAATGCCTCTGCCAGACTCATCTTCCTTACAAGTCGCTCTTCATCTGCTGCACCTCTCTGCCAATCTCTTCACTGGCTTCCTCTTGCCTCTAGGATCAAACACAAAATTCTCACTCTGACATACAAAGCCCTCAACTGCACTGCTCCCCCCTATATCTCTGATCTTGTCTCCAGATACTCTCCTTCCCGTCCCCTTCGCTCTGCTCAAGACCTCCTACTCTCCTCCTCTCTTGTCACCTCATCACACTCCCGTTTACAGGACTTCTCCAGACTGGCTCCCATCTTGTGGAACTCTCTGCCTCGCTCCACAAGACTCTCTTCTAGTTTTAAAAGCTTCAAGTGCTCCCTAAAGACTCTACTGTTCAGGGATGCATACAACCTACGCTAACCTTACTTTATACCAGTTCGTCTCCTCCATTGCTATCCAGTTATCCCCCCTAGCATGTAAGCTTAAGAGTCCAGCTGTTTGTTGATCACCTTCTCAAGAGCTGACTACAACAGTGCAACTCTTGGCAGGGCCCTCTACCCATTTGATCCCTATAACTGTTTTTTTTTTTTTTTTTTTTTTTTTACTCCGCTTTTGTTAATAGCGCTGCGGAATCTGTTGGCGCTCTACAAATAACCGATAATAATAAAAATAATAAATGACAGATGTGAAAATTCCAAGTTGGAAAACTGGAATGTGCCACCTAAAAATAAGGCCTTTTAGCCCACAGAGAACCCAACACACCTATACATGGGTGGTATCACTGTACTCAGGAGATGTTGCTGAACACACATTGGGGTGTTCTTTGGCAGTAACACATATCAGGAACTGAGAATTCATGCGTAAAGTACAATGTGTGTGAAAAATAGCAAAAAAAAATGACTACTAAAAGTTTGACAAAGACTGGTGGTTGAATTAGTGCATGGAAAGTGTTAAAATACCAGCATTTCAAATACCTTAGGGTTTTTACTTTTAAAAAGTTTGACAAAGACTGGTGGTTGAATAAGTGCATGGAAAGTGTTAATATACTAGTATTTCAAATACCCTAGGGTGTCTACTTTTCAAAAATATATCGTTTGATGGGGGTAAATTACATTGGCCGGCTTAAAAAATGTCCCAAATAGGACATGGGTGCATGATGACAGATGTGAAAATTCCAAGTTGGAAAACTGGAATGTGCCACCCTAAAAATAAGGCCTTTTAACCCCCTGAGAACCCAACACACTTATACATGGGTGGTATCACTGTACTCAGGAGATGTTGCTGAATAGATATTGGGGTGTTCTTTGCCAGTAGCAAATAACAGGAACTGAGAATCCATGCCTAAAGTACAATGTGTGTGAAAAATAACACAAAAAATTGACTACCCAAAAGTTTGACAAAGACTGGTGGTTGAATCAGTGCATGTAAAGTGTTAAAATACCAGCATTTCAAATACTCTAGGGTGTCTAACTTTCAAAAATATATGGTTTGAGGGGGGTAAATTATATTGGCCAGCTTGACAAATGTCCCAAATAGGACATGGGTGCATGATGACCTGATGTGAAAATTCCAAGTTGGAAAACTGGCATGCGCCCCCTAAAAATAAGGCCTTTTAGGCCCCAGAGAACCCAACACACCTATACATGTGTGATATCACTGTACTCAGGAGATGTTGCTTAACACATATCGGGGTGTTCTTTGGCAGTAACAAATAACAGGAACTGAAAATCCATGCCTAAATTACAATGTGTGTGAAAACATTGACAAAGACTGGTGGTTGAATTAGTGCATGGAAAGTGTTAAAATACCAGCATTTCAAATACCCTAGGGTGTCTACTTTTCAAAAATATATGGTTTGATGGGGGTGAATTACATTGGCCGGCTTAAAAAATGTCCCAAATAGGACATGGATGCATGATGACCTGCTGAACACATATTAGGGTGTTCTTTGCAGTAACATATAACAGGAACTGAGAATCCATGCCTAAAGTACAATGTGTGTGAAAAATAACACAAAAAATGTTTACAGACAGATAGCTCAGCATGTGGCTGAGCTCTGTAGCAATCCGAGGATTACAGGTTTGATCCCCAGTGAGATCCACTTAGCTTTTTATCCTTCGGATAAAATGAGCAGCAGCTTGAGACCCTTCTGGGTGAGAGCCGCGCTTTACAAGTACCCAATACATACATGGGTGGGATCAGTGGTGAGTATCATTTTAGTCAAGCTAGTAGCTTAGGACTTGAAATTTATATATATATGTACAAATATATATATATATATATATATATATATCATACTGTATATATATATATATATATATATATAGATAGATATACAGTATATATGTATACAGTAATAGTATAGTGTTTAAGGTCACTGGCACAATGAAACCTTATCCTGTAGAGAGGATCAGACAGTAATCCATGCTTCCTTCGCCAGTGTGTATTAGGGTTTGCAGCACCCCAACTTGTGCAGAGCCAGATCATACAAATAAAGATATAAGAGTAGATTTACTAATGTCTGTCCTACATGATACGCTGTAGCGTATCATGTCCGACAAACATCGCTGAATGCCGCAGCATACGCTGTCAGCATTTAACATTACACAAACAGTTCACCAGAACTACTTGTGCAATGCCGCCCCCTGCAGATTCGCAGCCAATCGGCCGCTAGCAGGGGGTGTCAATCAGCCCGATCGTATAGGATCTGGCGGATTGAAGACCACAACCTCAAAGGCAGCGGACATGTTATGAAGCAGCAGTCTTTAGACCACTGCTTCAAAACGGCTTTTTCCGGTGAGCCATTTGACCCTTGTTAAATCTACCCCATAATATGGATGTTATGGTCCAGAGTTTAGGATTTTATAGAATAGGGATTTTTTTGGGACAGTTTTAAATTTCAACAGCGCATGTGTAGTGACAGCAAGATCCGACACAACTTCCTTGTCAGAATCTGCTCCCTCTGAGTGCGCATGTTGCTGATTGAGATAATCGCATTCCACACATACGGAGCTTGATAAATATGCCCCTAAATGTCAATTTAATAGAGTGAAACCCCTCACTGCATAGATTATTTCTGAAATTTAGTCACACATATCTATTTAAATGATTATTTGTAGGGCTATTTTCATAGACCTAGATTTGGAGTTTGGCGTTAGCCGTGAAAACCAGCGTTAGAGGCTCCTAACGCTGGTTTTAGGCTACCTCCGGTATTTGGAGTCACTCAAAATAGGGTCTAACGCTCACTTTTCAGCCGTGACTTTTCCATACCGCAGATCCCCTTACGTAAATTGCGTATCCTATCTTTTCAATGGAATTTTTCTAACTCCGGTATTTAGAGTCGTTTCTGAAGTGAGCATTAGACATCTAACGACAAAACTCCAGCCGCAGGAAAAAAGTCAGTAGTTAAGAGCTTTCTGGGCTAACTCCGGTTTATAAAGCTCTTAACTACTGTACTCTAAAGTACACTAACACCCATAAACTATCTATGTACCCCTAAACCGATGTCCCCCCACATCGCCGCACTCGATTACATTTTTTTAACCCCTAATCTGCCGACCGCCACCTACGTTATACTTATGTACCCCTAATCTGCTGCCCCTAACACCGCCGACCCCTGTATTATATATATTAATCCCTAATCTGCCCCCCTCAACGTCGCCTCCACCTGCCTACACTTATTAACCCCTAATCTGCCGACCGGACCTGAGCGCTACTATAATAAAGTTATTACCCCCTAATCCGCCTCACTAACCCTATAATAAATAGTATTAACCCCTAATCTGCCCTCCCTAACATCGCCGACACCTAACTTCAATTATTAACCCCTAATCTGCCGACCGGAGCTCACCGCTACTCTAATAAATGTATTAACCCCTAAAGCTAAGTCTAACCCTAACACTAACACCCCCCTAAATTAAATATAATTTACATCTAACGAAATTAATTATCTCTTATTAAATAAATTATTCCTATTTAAAGCTAAATACTTACCTGTAAAATAAATCCTAATATAGCTACAATATAAATTATAATTATATTATAGCTATTTTAGGATTAATATTTATTTGACAGGCAACTTTGTAATTATTTTAACCAGGTACAATAGCTATTAAATAGTTAAGAACTATTTAGTAGCTAAAATAGTTAAAATAATTACAAAATTACCTGTAAAATAAATACTAACCTAATTTACAATTAAACCTAACACTACACTATCAATAAATTAATTAAATAAACTACCTACAATTACCTACAATTAACCTAACACTACACTATCAATAAATTAATTAAATACAATTCCTACAAATAAATACAATTAAATAAACTAGCTAAAGTACAAAAAATAAAAAAGAACTAAGTTACAAAAAATAAAAAAATATTTTTAAACATAAGAAAAATATTACAACAATTTAAACTAATTACACCTACTCTAAGCCCCCTAATAAAACAACAAAGCCCCCCAAAATAAAAAATGCCCTACCCTATTCTAAATTAATAAAGTTAAAAGCTCTTTTACCTTACCAGCCCTGAACAGGGCCCTTTGCGGGGCATGCCCCAAAGAATTAAGCTCTTTTGCCTGTAAAAAAAAAACATACAATACCCCCCCCCCCCAACATTACAACCCACCACCCACATACCCCTAATCTAACCCAAACCCCCCTTAAATAAACCTAACACTAAGCCCCTGAAGATCATCCTACCTTGTCTTCACCTCACCAGGTATCACCGATCCGTCCTGGCTCCAAAATCTTCATCCAACCCAAGCGGGGGTTGGCGATCCATCATCCGGTGGCTGAAGAGGTCCAGAAGAGGCTCCAAAGTCTTCATCCTATCCGGGAAGAAGAGGCGATCCGGACCGGCAACCATCTTGATCCAAGCGGCATCTTCTATCTTCATCCGATGACGACCGGCTCCATCCTGAAGACCTCCACCGCGGACCCATCTTCTTCCGGCGATGTCCAACTGAAGAATGATGGTTCCTTTAAGGGACGTCATCCAAGATGGCGTCCCTCGAATTCCGATTGGCTGATAGGATTCTATCAGCCAATCGGAATTAAGGTAGGAATATTCTGATTGGCTGATGGAATCAGCCAATCAGAATCAAGTTCAATCCGATTGGCTGATCCAATCAGCCAATCAGATTGAGCTCGCATTCTATTGGCTGATCGGAACAGCCAATAGAATGCGGGTCGTTACCGACAAAACTCCAAATCTAGCAGATAGTTTGTGTGCTTGAAATATATTTGATTAATTATGTACAATTCCATGAGTGTGTGGAACCGGCTCCTAAGCTTTGCATTCCTGTTTTTTAAATAAAGAAACCAAGAGAATGAAGAAAATTGATAATAGGAGAAAATTAGAAAGTTGCTTAAAATTGCATGCTCTATCTGAATCATTAAAAAAGAAAAAAAATAGATTTGTATCCTTTTAAGTGTTCCTGTGCGGTTAGTATAGAGCTTTTTAAGGGCACTTTAGTTTCAGGGTAGGCATAACTTCTTTTTTTTTTTTTTTTTTGGTAGTGCTTTGTTTCTTTTTGGTAATGTTTTTTTTTTATTTTGTGTAATTTTAGTATTTGTTATTTTTTTATAACTTAGGGGTTGTTAGGTTAGAGGTCTGGATGGGTTGGCTGTTAGGTAGCTAAGTGGTGTAGGGCTAGTTTGCGTTGGGGTGTAATGGTGGTTTAGGGGTTAATAGGTTAGGGTTTTTTTGTGATGGGGTATTGGCAGTTTAGGGTGATGTGATGGTTTAGGGGTTAAAAGGTTAGGAGGTTGTTAGATTAATAGGTTATGGCAAATTAGAGGTATGTACCAGAGTTAGGTTGTGCTGAGGTGAGGGCACATAAGGGGTTAAAGGGACAGTCTTATTGTTTAAAAAAATAGATAATCTCTTTAATACCCATTCCCTAGTTTTGCGTAACCAACACGGTTATATTAATAAAGTTTTTACCTCTGTTATTTCCTTGTATCTAAGCCTCTGCAGACTGTATCTTATTTATGCTCTTTTGACAGACTTGCATCTTAGCCAATCAGTGCTGACTCATAAATAACTCTATGGGAGTGAGCACAATGTTACCTTTATGGCACATGTGATCTAACGCTGTCTAGCTTTGGAAAACTGTCAAAATGCACTGAGATAACAGGTGGCCTTCAAGGACTTAGAAATTAGCATATGAGACTACCTAGTTTTAGCTTTCAATAAAGAATACCAGGAGAACAAAGCAAATGTAATGATAAAAGTATATTAGAAAGATGCTAAAAATGTAATGCCCTATCTGAATCATGAAAGTTTAAATATTGTATGGATTCTAAACATGTTTTATTTTCCATGTTAAAAAACATGTTTAAAATCTACACAATAATTAAATTAATATTCATTGTACAGTTAAATGCATATAATTTAAACATTGTATATACATGTATAAACATAGCTCCAATAGTTATAATAAGGAGTTGCTGTTTTTTTGTCTTTATTAGTCATTTATAGCAAAGACAAGAAATAGATGTAGGCTTTCTGTGGGAGCTGGGCATTCCAGGGGAGTAACCTGCATTTTGAATTGGATACATCACCAGTAGTGCAATATATTCCAATCTCTGAAGTACAAGTTACGTGCAGGGTTTCAGCCATGTTTGCCTCACCACCTTTTCAATGGCGAGACTTTACCATGTGAGGCAGGTAGAGTAGGTGTAGTTACAGTTAGGTTACACAGGTATTATTTGAAGTGTTCCTACACAGAAACCATGTTTTGTTTCAGTGAGCACACTGTTTGTGCTGTGTAAGAACACTTCAAATACACCCCCAACCCCGCACACTGAAAGTACCAACAAGTGGTGATGTTGGCGGACTTTTGCAGAAGTCACAATATCTATTATTTCCTGTGGGAGATACATCATCAATTATCAGCACTTTGTGTGTCTGCTCCTTTTTTAGAATATATCGACATTGAATATTGGGGCATTGGAATGGCCTTCACATAGATACATACTGACTACTGCACTCCAGAAGTTGGTAAGTGAAAAAAACGTTTTAGTGAAGCTTCAGGTAGCCCATTGCAGCAATTGCTCTTGAAGCAATATTGAGAGTGGGATTTCTCTGTTACATTTCTGCCAACCATTTGTGGGGAATTTCAGACTACAAGCAGATAGATAGATCCACTTTCATCTACTATAAGTTCATTCTTCGTTCATACACATCAGCCCTTCGTCAGCCAAGCAAACCTACTTCTGTACTCTTTCTTCAAACCCTAAACGACTGTTCTCTACTTTTAACTCTCTCCTCTCCCCACCTGCCTGCACCAGCCCCTCTGTCTTCAGTGCTCAAGACCTGGCAGACTACTTTTTAAACAAAACACATACTATCCGAAGCACCATCCTGACACTAACCTGCAATTTTCCAACTCCACTTTCAGTCACCTTCTCTGCCACTCTCTGGACCTTTTCTCCAGTCACCGAGTATGAAGTTTACTCCTTACTATCTTCCTCATGCCTCACTACCTGATCACTCAACCTTATCCCTTCCAAGCTAATACCTTCTCTGTCTTCCACCCTCACTCCTGCTCTTACTCACATCTTCAACCTATCCCTTTCTAACAGCTCATTCCCATTTTTTTTCAATCATGCAAAGGTCACTCACATGCCCAAAAAACCCTCCCTTGATCCTAATACTCCTGCAAACTACTATCCTATATCATTGCTTCCGCTAACATCAAAGCTCTTGGAAAAAAATAGTTTAGGACTGCCTAACACTCTTCCTGCCCTCCAACTTCTTGCTTGACCCCCTGCAATCTGGCTTCCACCCCCTACACTGAGAGTGCATTTGTATTTGCATGCTGCATCTTAGTTAGGGGTACATAAGAGAGTAGTTGTACTTGCATACAGCATCTTAGGTAGGGGCATGCAGCATCTTAAGTAGGTTAGATAAGAGTGTAGTTGTACTTGCATGCAGCATCTTAAGTAGGTTAGATAAGAGTGTAGTTGTACTTGCACGCAGCATTTTAGGTAGGGGTAGATAAGAGTGTAGTTGTACTTGCACGCAGCATCTTAGGTAAAGGTAGATAAGATTGTAGTTGTTCTTGAATGCAGCATTTTAGGTAGGGGTAGATAAGAGTGTATTTGTACTTGCAAGCTGCATGTTAGTTAGGGGTAGATAAGAGTGTACTTGCACTTTCATGCTGCATGTAAGGTAGGGGTAGATAATAGTGTATTGGTACTTGCATGCAGCATATTAGGGGTAAATAAGAGTGTATTTGTACTTGCAAGCTGCATGTTAGTTGGGGGTAGATAAGAGTGTAGTTGTACTTGCATGCTGCATGTTAGGTAGGGGTAGATACAAGTGTAGTTGTACTTTCATGCTACATGTTAGGTAGGGGTAGATAAGAGTGTAGTTGTACTTGCATGCAGCATCTTAAGTAGGGTAGATAAGAGTGTAGTTGTACTTGCATGCAGCATCTTAGGTAGGGGTAGATAAGAGTTTAGTTGGACTTGAATGCAGCATCTTAGGTAGGGGTAGATAAGAGTGTATTTGTACTTGTATGCAGCATCTTAGGTAGGGGTAGATAAGAGTGTAGTTGTACTTGAATGCAGCATCTTAGGTAGGGGTAGATAAGAGTGTAGTTGTACTTGCATGCTGCATGTTAGGTAGTGGTAGATAAGAGTGTAGTTGTACTTGCATGCTGCATGTTAGGTAGGGTAGATAAGAGTGTAGTTGTACTTGCATGCAGCATCTTAGGTAGGGTAGATAAGAGTGTAGTTGTATTTGCATGCTGCATGTTAGGTAGGGGTAGCTAAGTGTGTAGTTGTACTTGCATGCTGCATGTTAGGTAGGGGTAGATAAGAGTGTAGTTGTACTTGCATGCAGCATCTTAGGTAGGGGTAGATAAGAGTGTAGTTGTACTTGAATGCAGCATCTTAAGTAGGGGTAAATAAGAGTGTATTTGTACTTGCAAGCTGCATGTTAGTTAGGGGTAGATAAGAGTGTACTTGTACTTTCATGCTGCATGTTAGGTAGGGGTAGATAATAGTGTAATGGTACTTGCATGCAGCATCTTAGGTAGGGGTAAATAAGAGTGTATTTTTACTTGCAAGCTACATGTTAGTTAAGGGTAGATAAGAGTGTAGTTGTACTTGCATGCTGCATGTTAGGTAGGGGTAGATAAGGGTGTAGTTGTTCTTTCATGCTGCATGTTAGGTAAGGGTAGATAAGAGTGTAGTTGTACTTGCATGCAGCACCTTAAGTAGGCTAGATAAGAGTGTAGTTGTACTTGCATGCTGCATGTTAGGTAGGGGTAGATAAGGGTGTAGTTGTAATTTCATGCTGCATGTTTGGTAGGGGTAGATAAGGGAGTAGTTGTACTTGCATGCAGCATCTTAGGTAGGGTAGATAAGAGTGTAGTTGTACTTGCATGCTGTATGTTAGGTAGGGGTAGATAAGAGTGTAGTTGTACTTGCATGCTGCATGTTAGGTAGGGGTAGATAAGAGTGTAGTTGTACTTGCATGCTGCATGTTAGGTAGAGGTAGATAAGTGTAGTTGTACTTGCATGCTGCATGTTAGGAAGGGTAGATAAGAGTGTAGTTGTACTTGCATACAGCATCTTAGGTAAGGCTATATTAGAGTGTAGTTGTACTTGCATGCAGCATCTTAGGTAGGGGTAGATAAGAGTGTAGTTGTACTTGCATGCAGCATCTTAGGTTGGGAAAGATAAGAGAGTAGTTGTACTTGCATGCAGCATCTTAGGTAGGGTAGATAAGAGTGTAGTTGTACTTGCATGCTGTATGTTAGGTAGGGGTAGATAAGAGTGTAGTTGTACTTGCATGTTGCATGTTAGGTAGGGGTAGATAAGGGAGTAGTTGTACTTGCATGCTGCATGTTAGGTAGGGGTAGATAAGAGTGTAGTTGTACTTGCATGCAGCATCTTAAGTAGGGTAGATAAGAGTGTAGTTGTACTTGCATGCTGTATGTTAGGTAGAGGTAGATAAGAGTGTAGTTGTACTTGCATGCTGCATGTTAGGTAGGGGTAGATAAGAGTGTAGTTGTACTTGCATGCTGCATGTTAGGTAGAGGTAGATAAGTGTAGTTGTACTTGCATGCTGCATGTTAGGAAGGGTTGATAAGAGTGTAGTTTTACTTGCATGCAGCATCTTAGGTAAGGGTATATTAGAGTGTAGTTGTACTTGCATGCAGCATCTTAGGTAGGGGTAGATAAGAGTGTAGTTGTACTTGCATGCAGCATCTTAGGTTGGGAAAGATAAGAGAGTAGTTGTACTTGCATGCTGCATCTTAGGTAGGGGTAGATAAGAGTGTAGTTGTACTTGCAAGCTGCATTTTAGGTAGAGGTAGATAAGAGTGTAGTTGTACTTGCAAGCTGCATCTTAGGTAGGGGTAGATAAGAGTGTAGTTGTATTTGCATGCTGCATCTTAGGTAGGGATAGATAAGAGTGTAGTTGTATTTGCATGCTGCATGTTAGGTAAGGGTAGTTAAGATTGTAGTTGTATTTGCATGCTGCATGTTAGGTAGGGGTAGATAAGAGTGTAGTTGTATTTGCATACTGCATGTCAGGAAGGGGTAGCTAAGTGTGTAGTTGTACTTGCATGTTGCATGTTAGGTAGGGGTAGATAAGAGTGTAGTTGTACTTGCATGCAGCATCTTAGGTAGGGGTAGATAAGAGTGTAGTTGTACTTGAATGCAGCATCTTAGGTAGGGGTAGATAAGAGTGTATTTGTACTTGCAAGCTGCATGTTAGTTAGGGGTAGATAAGAGTGTACTTGTACTTTCATGCTGCATGTTAGGTAGGGGTAGATTATAGTGTATTGGTACTTGCATGCAGCATCCTAGGTAGGGGTAAATAAGAGTGTATTTGTACTTGCAAGCTACATGTTAGTTAGGAGTAGATAAGAATGTAGTTGTACTTGCATGTTAGGTAGGGGTAGATAAGGGTGTGTCAGGGTTTTTCCCTGTTGTGTTTGCCATGTGCTGCTGGCAGCCATTTTACTAACCTCTCTTCCTGACTTGGTGCATTGTGGGGGATGCATCATCCATGTGAGACAGGATGCAGTCTCAGAATTGTGATGTCATCATTTATTATTTAAAGGGCCTCTGTTCAGTATGCTTTGCCTTTGCGTTGTCTGAGACCTGTTTGTGAGAGTTCCTGTGTATTACCTGGCTGCCTGACGTCCTTCCTGGTTCCTGATCCCTGGCTTGTTCCTGACTCTGCTGTTCTCCTTGTTCCTGATTCCGGCTCGTCTGACTATTCACTTTGGCTCCTGACTCGGCTCGTCTGACTACCAGCTCTGGTTTTGACTCCTGGCTTGTTATTTGACTTGTGGACATTTTATAATTTTTTGCTATTAATAAAGGTGTGATTATTTTTGCACTTCTCGTCTCAGTCTGATTCCTGGCACCCTAACATTACACAAAGGACATGAATCCTGATGCTGCTAATTATCCACCTTTACCTGACATAATTTCCAGGATGGATGTACAGGATCACCGCTTGGATCAATTTGCACTAGCCCTGCAAACCCTGCTGACTCACACTGCACATTTGGACCAAAGTGTCCCACATGTTATGGCTGCTCCTGTTTCCGCTGCTGCACCTTTGTCTACCAGGAGCATGTCCGGTTTTGCACCTCTACCTCAGCGTTATGGAGGCGATCCTATTCAGTGCAGAGGGTTTTTGAACCAGGTGGGCATTTACTTTGAGATGTTACCTCAGGCATTTCCTTCTGACAGAGCTAAGGTGGGATTTCTCATCTCGTTACTCTCTGACACAGCTCTTGCCTGGGCTAATCCCTTGTGGGAGACTAATAAACCTGTGATTTCAAATTACCCTAAATTTGTGGCCTCCTTTCAAAGGGTATTTGATGTTCCGGCTTGCTCCTCCTCTGCTGCTAAACGACTCATGTCCATTCAGCAAGGTACAAGATCTGTTGCTCAGTATGCTATTGAGTTCCGTATGCTTGCCGCAGAGGTAGGTTGGAACAATGAAGCCCTTGTTGCCGCCTTCTTTCATGGGCTCTCTGATGCGATTAAAGACAAAGTTGCTGCCAGAGATTTACCAGAAGATCTCGAGGCATTGGTGTCTTTCTTGATCCTAATTGACATCAGACTCAGAGAGAGGCCCTCTTTCAAGGAGCGCTTGCGGAAGCCTCCTGTTCCGTTGTCTCCTACGTGTTCATTCCCACCCATGCCTCCCTCTCCTCCCATGCCTCCTGGTCCCGAGTCACCAGGTACTGCTGAGCCGATGCAGTTGGGATTCACGCGTCTCTCCAGGGCGGAGAGGGCCTTTAGGAGGAGGGAGGGGCTCTGCCTCTATTGTGGGTTACAGGGCCACCTGTTGAAGTCTTTTCCTACACGGCCGGGAAACGCTCACACCTAAGGTCCTGTCGGGGGCAGACCTTGGGTGGTTTATCCTTGTCCCCGGAACCGCTTTAGGAGAAACCTTTGGTCATGGTTGTCCTTTCCTGGGTGGACTCCTCCATAGTCACTCAGGCTCTTGTTGACTCCGGTGCTGCTGGCTATTTCATTGACAGTGCTTTTGTATCAAAGCACTTCATTCCTGTTTTGCCTCAGTCCGTTCCACTTGCTATTGAGGCCATTGATGGCAGGCCCCTTCAGCCCGCACTCGTTACTCACGAAACTGCTCCATTGTCCATGGCTGTTGGGGCTCTCCATTTTGAAACCCTCCAGTTCCAGGTGATAAACTCTCCGTATTTTCCAGTTGTTCTGGGTTATCCCTGGCTCCAAAAGCACAATCCCAGTCTCGACTGGCGCAGGTCCGAAATTTTGTTGTGGTCCCCGCAATGTATTTCCACTTGTCTTCGGAAACCAGTTAAAGTCTTGTGCACTTCTTCGGTATCTCAATTGCCAGAGGAGTACCGAGAGTGATGAGATGTGTTTGACAAGGTGCGTGCCGGTACGTTACCTCCTCACTGGTCTTACGATTGTGCCATAGACCTGCAACCCGGAGCTATTCCTCTGTTTGTTGCAGAGAATTGTGCTATGGAGGAGTATGTTGCTGATGCTCTGTCACGGGGGATCATCCGCAAATGCTGCTCTCCTGCAGGGGCTGGCTTCTTCTTTGTGAAGAAAAAGGGTGGCGAGTTAAGACTATGTATCAATTATAGGGGTCTTAATCGTCTTACCATTAAGAATGCTTACCCTATTCCGCTCATTACGGAACTCTTTGACCGCTTCAAGGGAGCTACGGTCTTTACTAAACTTGATTTGAAAGGAGCGTACAATCTCGTTAGGATTAAGGAGGGTCACGAATGGAAAACAGCATTTAACACCAGGAGCGGGCATTATGAGTATCTTGTAATGCCCTTTGGCCTATGTAATGCTCCTGCTGTTTTTCAGAAATGTATTAATGATGTCCTACGAGATATTTTGCAACAGTGTGCTGTGGTGTTCTTAGACGACATCCTCATATACTCACCCACACTTGAGGCTCATCGTTCTGATGTTACACGGGTTCTTCAGAGACTACGTGAGAACGGCCTGTTTTGTAAATTTGAGAAATGTGAGTTGAATCAGACTCAAGTAACCTTCCTAGGTTATGTTATCTCCGTTGCAGGGTTCTCCATGGATCCTGCCAAGTTATCTGCAGTTGTGCAGTGGCCTCGCCCAGTTGGTCTTCGGTCTATTCAACGTTTTTTGGGGTTCGCAGACATGACCCGTAAAGAAAATGATCCACTCCATTGGTCACCTACTGCCATTGAGGCCTTTGATTGTCTTAAGACTGCCTTTGCTGCCACTCCAGTTCTGGCTCATCCTAACCCAGTCCTGCCTTTTGTTCTTGAGGTTGATACATCTGAGACTGGAGTAGGTGCCCTCTTGTCTAAACGTCCTACGCCTGACGGTTCCTTGCATCCGTGTGGTTTCTTCTCTAAGAAATTGTCTCCAGTGGAGTGCAATTATGAAATTGGCGACAGGGAATTACTGGCCATAATTTTGGCACTCAAGGAATGGAGGCATCTTCTCGAGGGTACTAGCGTGCCAGTGCTCATTCTTACTGACCACAAGAATTTAACTTATCTATCTGAAGCAAAACGTTTGTCGCCCCCCGACAGGCCAGATGGGCACTATTTTTGTCTCGATTTAATTATGTGGTCTCCTACCTTCCTGGTAGTAAGAATGTTAGGGCTGATGCCCTCTCTCAACAATTTTCGCCTCTGTCCAAGGAGGAGTCTGTACCTACTCCTGTTATACCTCCTGACCATATTTTGGCTACCATATGTACTAATTTGACTTCTCCCTTGGGGGAGGAGATCCTGGCTGCATAAACCAATGCACCTCCTGAGAAACCTAGTGGTAAGTGTTTTGTTTCTGATAATCTTCAACTTTTGCACACTTACCACTATCCTAAAGCTGCAGGTCACCCAGGCAAGAACCAAATTATTTGGTCTGTCACTTGACAATTCTGGTAGCCAGGTCTTCGTTCTGATGTTGCTGCGTATGTTGCCTCCTGCTCAGTTTTTAAACAGAATAAGACTCCTCGACGACTTCCTGTGGGTCTTCTTCAACCTATTGCTAATGGTGAGCGTCCTTGGACACATCTTTCCATGGACTTCATTGTCGAGCTCCCTGTTTCCAATGGCAATACTGTTATCCTTATGGTGGTTGACCGTTTTTCTAAAATGTCACATTGCATTCCCTTGATGAAGCTGCCTACCGCTCAGGAGCTTGCTTCAATATTCCCTTGATGAAGCTGCCTACCGCTCAGGAGCTTGCTTCAATTTTTGCCCGGGAGGTCTTCCGTTTGCATGGGTTACCCAAGGAGATAGTGTCGGACCGGGGTAGCCAGTTTGTCTCCAGATTTTGGCATTCCTTTTGTGCTCAAATGGGGATCCAGCTTTCCTTCTCCTCAGCATATCACCCTCAATCCAATGGGGCTGCAGAACGGTCTAATCAAGCTCTGGAACAGTTCCTCCATTGCTATGTCTCAGATCACCACAATAATTGGTCTGAACTGTTACCTTGGGCAGAGTTTGCTCGTAATAGTGCTATTAATGCTTCCTCCAAGTTATCCCCGTTCATGGCGAATTATGGGTTTCAACCATCCTTGTTGCCCGATTCATTCATGTCTCAGGGTATTCCGGCTTTGGAGGAGCATCTCCGGCAACTCCGTTCCACGTGGGTGCAGATTCAGGATTGCCTTCATCGTTCTATGCAGCGCCAAAAGTTTCAGGCTGATCATAGGCGTCTGCCCGCACCTTCCTACCAGGTTGGTGAGAGAGTTTGGCTGTCCTCCCGCAATTTGAACCTTCGTGTGCCTTCCAATAAATTGGCTCCACGTTATGTTGGTCCTTTTCGAATACTCCGACGGGTTAATCCTTTGGCCTACGCTCTTGACCTTCCTCCTGCTATGCGCATCTCCAATGTTTTTCATGTCTCCCTCTTGAAACCATTGGTTTGTAATCGGTTTACCACTGTGTTGCCTCGTCCCCATCCTATCTTTGTTGACAACCATGAGGAGTATGAGGTCAGCAGCATTATTGACTTGTATGTCCAGAGGTTGTGTACAGTATTTAGTTCACTGGATGGGCTACGGTCCGGAGGAGTGTTCTTGGGTTCCCTCCTCTGATGTTCATGCTCCCGCCCTCCTCTGTGCCTTCCATGCCCGTTTCCCCAATAAACCTTTTGTCCTCCCAAGGGGGAGGGGTCGTTGAGGGGACGGTACTGTCAGGGTTTTTCCCTGTTGTGTTTGCCATGTGCTGCTGGCAGCCATTTTACTCACCTCTCTTCCTGACTTGGTGCATTGTGGGGGATGCTGCTCACTTCCTGCACTTCCTTTTATGGCCAGACTGTTGTGCATCATCCATGTGAGACAGGATGCAGTCTCAGAATTGTGATGTCATCATTTATTATTTAAAGGGCCTCTGTTTAATATGCTTTGCCTTTGCGTTGTCTGAGACCTGTTTGTGAGAGTTCCTGTGTATTACCTGGCTGCCTGACGTCCTTCCTGGTTCCTGATCCCTGGCTTGTTCCTGACTCTGCTGTTCTCCTTGTTCCTGATTCCGGCTCGTCTGACTATTCTCTTTGGCTCCTGACTCGGCTCGTCTGACTACCAGCTCTGGTTTTGACTCCTGGCTTGTTATTTGACTTGTGGACATTTTATAATTTTTTGCTATTAATAAAGGTGTGATTATTTTTGCACTTCTCGTCTCAGTCTGATTCCTGGCACCCTGACAGGATGTAGTTGTACTTTCATGCTGCATGTTAGGTAGGGGTAGATAAGAGTGTAGTTGTACTTGCATGCAGCACCTTAAGTAGGCTAGATAAGAGTGTAGTTGTATTTGCATGCTGCATGTTAGGTATGGGTAGATAAGGGTGTAGTTGTAATTTCATGCTGCATGTTAGGTAGGGGTAGATAAGGGAGTAGTTGTACTTGCATGCAGAATCTTAGGTAGGGTAGATAAGAGTGTAGTTGTACTTGTATGCTGTATGTTAGGTAGGGGTAGATAAGAGTGTAGTTGTACTTGCAAGCTGCATCTTAGGTAGGGGTAGATTAGAGTGTAGTTGTACTTGCATGCAGCATTTTAGGTAGGGGTAGATAAGAGTGTAGTTGTACTTGCATGCAGCATCTTAGTTTGGGAAAGATAAGAGAGTAGTTGTACTTGCATGCAGCATCTTAGGTAGGGGTAGATAAGAGTGTAGTTGTGTTTGCGTGCTGCATGATAGGTAGGGGTACATAAGAGAGTAGTGCATGCTACATGTTAAGTAGGGGTAGATAAGAGAGTAGTTGTACTTGCATGCTGCATCTTAGGTAGGGGTAGATTAGAGTGTAGTTGTACTTGCAAGCTGCATTGTAGGTAGGGGTAGATAAGAGTGTAGTTGTACTTGCAAGCTGCATCTTAGGTAGGGGTAGATAAGAGTGCAGTTGTACTTGCAAGCTGCATTTTAGGTAGAGGTAGCTAAGAGTGTAGTTGTACTTGCAAGCTGCATCTTAGGTAGGGGTAGATAAGAGTGTAGTTGTATTTGCATGCTGCATGTTAAGTAGTGGTAGATTAGAGTGTAGTTGTATTTGCATGCTGCATGTTAGGTAGGGGTAGTTAAGAGTGTAATTGTATTTGCATGCTGCATATTAAGTAGTGGTAGATAAGAGTGTAGTTGTATTTGCATGCTGCATGTTAGTTAGGGGTAGATAAGAGTGCATTTGTATTTTCATGCAGCATCTTAGGTAGGGTAGATAAGAGTGTAGTTGTACTTGCATGCTGCATGTTAAGTAGTGGTAGATTAGAGTGTAGTTGTATTTACATGCTGCATGTTAGGAAGGGGTAGATAAGAGTGTAGTTGTATTTACATGCTGCATGTTAGGTAGGGGTAGATAAGAGTGTAGTTGTATTTGCATGCTGCATGTTAAGTAATGCTAGATTAGAGTGTAGTTGTATTTGCATGCTGCATGTCAGTTAGGGGTAGATAAGAGTGCATTTGTACTTTCATGCAGCATCTTAGGTAGGGTAGATAAGAGTGTAGTTGTATTTGCATGCTGCATGTTAGGTAGGGGTAGATAATAGAGTAGTTTTATTTGCATGCTGCATCTTAGGTAGGGGTAGATAAGAGTGTAGTTAAACTTGCATGCTGCATCTCAGGTAGGGGTAGATAAGAGTATAATAGTACTTGCGTGCTGCATGTTAGGTAGGGGTAGATAAGTGTAGTTGTATTTGCATGCTGCATCTCAGGTAGGGGTAGATAAGAGTATAGTGGTACTTGCGTGCTGCATGTTAGGTAGGGTAGATAAGAGTGTAGTTGTATTTGCATGCTGCATCTCAGGTAGGATAGATAAGAGTGTAGTTGTTCTTGCATGCAGCATCTTAGGTACGGTAGATAAGAGTATAGTAGTACTTGCGTGCTGCATCTCAGGTAGGGGTAGATAAGAGTGTAGTTGTCCTTGCATGCAGCATCTTAGGTTGGGGTAGATAAGATTTTAGGTTTGGTTTCCAGATGCCATCAAGCAAGCACTTGAACCAAGATTTTTCCTTCTTTTTCAATTTAAGCTAGAAAACTTAAACTTTGCCATGAACATAGGTTTGTAATTATTATTTTATGCATCTATCTCTTCCCTTGAAGAATAATGTGAATATCTTAGTGATCTCACAGAAGCTAAATCCGTGGTTTCCCAATGTCATCAGTTCCCTCTTCCACAGCTACCCTCCCTCCCCTCTACTTTCTCTTTTCATAAAATCACCCTCATGAATGATTTATACACATCTCGTTATCTGAAGTGATTTCCAGGAGACCTAAACCCATTGCTGTATAATTGTTAATTTTACCACCATAATAGACCGAGATGGAAAGCAGCGATTATACATTTATTGCACAATTAAATAAAACATACTTGAGAATTACAAAAGGTTCCGTAATTATTTCAGACCATTAATAAAATGGGCATTAAATTATGGAAGACATAATAGAGAAAGGAAATAGATTTTCATTGCAGAAACAGAAGCTGAGAGGGGTAATAGATCCTTGTTGAATTCTTTTTTTTTTTTCTCTCTCTCTCTGAAATTAATTGTTACCCGATTTAATTCATAGAGGAATGAAAGAGAATCTAAAAATGTATTGAAGAAGCTAAGATGAAAAGGCTATTGTCTGACTGGACAATAGCAAGTGAATCACTCCGAAGAGAGTAGAAGCCACACTTCAGTTTTGATTTCTCTGTCCTTTGGTGAAGAGATATCAAGGTTCTACATTACAATTTCTGAGTTATCCACCTTATTGATACAAAAGCTAACGCTAGATTCTAGTGTCCAGGAGAAACAGTTATATGACATATTGTGTGTTATTATTTGTGCTTACTATAAACATTTCTGGCACTTTTATTGAATAAGCATTGGAAATAAGATGAGACAGATCCTTATTTATGAATTTTTCACCCTTTAAATGCCTATTCCCTGCAAAATGTCTTGCTATCTATATTAGCCGGTTTACTGGCTGAATTAAAGGGACATCAAACACCTCTAGTTTTTGTTTTGTTTTTAATCTAAAAAGCTATGCTTGTCCCAAGAGAGGCTAAAAGCAATTGCTGTAACCACATTTTCAAAATGCTGCAAATTGCCCAAATCTGCTATATTATATATAGCATTTTAAAAACCTATGTTACAGAATGATTAAGTGCACCTGTTATCAATGGTCATTCTAATTGGCAAGCTACTGCCATTGTTAAAGGGACAGTCTACACCGTATTGTTTAAAGAGATAGATAATCTCTTTATTACCCATTCCCCAGTTTTGCATAACCAGCACAGTTATATTAATACACTTTTTACCTCTGTGATTACCTTGTATCTAAGCGTCTTCTGACAGCCCCCCTGATCACATGACATTCTATTTATTATCTATTTATTATCTATTGACTTTTAGCCAATTAGTGCAGTGTCTGCCACAAGCCACAAGCGTGATCACAATGTTATCTATATCGCTCACATGAACTAGCACTCCCCTGTTGTGAAAAGCAAATAAAAAAGCATGTGATAAGAGGAGGCCTTCAAGGGCTTAGAAATTACAATATGAGCCTACCTAGGTTTAGCTTTCAACTAAGAATACCAAGAGAACAAATCACATTTGATGATAACAGTAAATTGGAAAGTTGTTTTACATTACATGCCCTAACGGAATCATGAAAGTTTATTTTTAACTAGGCTGTCCCTTTAAAGGAATAGTCTAGTCAAAATGAAACTTTCATGATTCAGATAGAGTATTCAATTTTAAGCAACTTTTTAATTTACTTCTATTAGCAATTTTTCTTAGTTCCCTTGCTATCTTTATTTCAATGTAAGCTTAGGAGCCAGCCCAATTTTGGTTCAGCACCTGGGTAGCATTTGCTCATTGGTGACTACATTTATACACCGATCAAAAAGTGCTACCCAGGTTCTGAACCCAAAATTAGCCGGCTCCTATGCTTATATATTTGCTTTTTTAAATAAAGATAGCAAGAGAACAAATAAAAATTGATCGTAGGAGTAAATTAGAAAGTTGCTTAAAATTGCATGCTCTATCTGAATCATGAAAGTTTTATATTGACGAGACTATCCCTTTAAATGTCTTCTGCCATTTTCACATAAGAGACAAATGAAAAATAGGGGAAAATGGAAAATGGAAAGAAAGTTAGGAGTAAGTAAATTGAGACAGTGAAGAAGGGCTGGCAGAAATATATAGCTTTACTTTCTCTGTACACTGGAACCATATGTGTGTTTTTATGAAGTTCTTATGTTTTTACTGATGTTTAAATATAGGAGACTGTTGTACCTTTATTGGCTGCATTGTGTTGCAATACAGTACGGATGTGCGAAAGAAGCTACGGATACTTATTCTTGACATTTAACTTTGTAGTTTAGCTTTTTGCACCACTAACCTTCCAGATCGTATGGACTAGAACCTGTTATGCCATTTATGTTCTTTTCTTATCTAAATCAAAGGGACATGAAACCCAACATTTTCTTTCATTTACTTTTTATCAACTTTGCATTTTACTTCTATTATCTGATTTGCTTTCATCTTTTAGTATCCTTTGTTGAAAAGAATACCAAGGTGGGGGCTCAGGAGCAGCAATACATTACTGGGAGCAAGCTGCTGATTGGCTCACTCAGTGTGATCAGCTAGCTCCCAGGAGTTCATTGCTGCTCTTTCAACAGAGGATATCAAGAGAAAAAAAGTAAAATTTGATAATAGAAGTAAACGGTAAAGTTGTATAAATTGTATGCTCTTTCTGAATCATGAAATTCTATTTTTGGGTTTCATGTCCCTTTAAGGCCCAAATTAGACTAAAAGAAAGTTTAATTATTTTGGACCTAAATTACAAGTTGTGCGGTACGGTGCGGTACGGCCTTACCGCTGAAAAATTGACCTTTGCATGCAAAATATGCAGGTCTCCCGTATTACAAGTCGCTGCAGTAAAGTTATACCGCAAGCATTTTAGCCTTTACCCAACTCTCCATTCCGCATTAAAAAAATGGCTTCTGAGTGGATCCATTCCGCTATCTGAGACCAGTATTTATTGATTTTGCGAAACAAAAATGTTTCACAAAACTCATTACTAAAATGTTACAAAGTACACTAACTACCCATAAATGACCTATTAACCCCTAAACCGCCATGCCCCCCATCGTAAATACTATATTACACCTATTAACCCCTAATTCGCCATCCTCCCACATCGCCAACACTAAATAAACATAAACAGCTCATTTACATAAAAAAGTACAAAGTACCCACTAACAGTAAAACCCCCAAAAATAAAAAAACCTAAGTCTAAAAAAAACCAATGCTACCCATTGCCCCTAAAGGGGCATTTATATGGGCATTGCACTAAAAAGGGCATTCAGCTCTTTTACTGCCCATTAAAATAAAAAAGCCCTAATCTAAAATTTGAACAGCCAATAGGATTTAAACATCTCTCATCCTATTGGATGATTTGAAATTTTCAGCCAATAGGAATGCAATGGTACCCCAATATAAAAGGGGTACCTTGCATTCAATCTTCAGTGTGCAGCATCAATCACATGAAGAGGATCCTCCATTCTGGATGGCTCAGCGGTCGCTGGTCCTGTTCCGCGGTCACCTCCACTCCGCGCTCCTTCACCCTGAAAGAAGAAATAAAAGGTTCCTGCGCTGGATGAAGATATCGCCGTCTGGAAGAAGACCTTCTCCATCGGACTTCAGGAACGGTGAGTACCTATTTGGGGGTTAGACTTAGGTTTTTTTTTTTTGGCTGGGTTATTTTTTAGATTAAGGCTTTTTTTATTTAAATGGGCAGTAAAAGAGCTGAATACCTTTTTAAGGGCAATTCCCATACAAATGCCCCTTTATGGGCAATGGGTAGCTTAGGTTTTTTTTAGACTTAGGTCTTTTTATTTTGGGGAGTTGGTTGGGTAGGGGGGGTTACTGTTAGGGGGGACTTTGTAATTTTTTTATGTAAAAGAGCTGTTTAACTTAGGGCAATGCCCTACAAAAGGCCCTTTTAAGGGCTATTGGTAGTTTATTGTTAGGGGTGTTTTTATTTTGGGGTGACTTTTTGTTTTTAAAGGGCTATTACATTAGGTTTAATTTTTATTATTTTGGATAATTTCGTTTATTTATCACAGTACTTTTTATTAGCTCTTTAAATCGTGCACAACAGCCAGACAGTGCTAGTTCATATGTGCCATATAGATAACATTGTGCTCACTCACATGGAGAATGATAAAGGTTATACAAGAATCAGCACTGATTGGCTAAAATGCAAGATTGCAAAAAGAACAGAGATAAGGGGGCAGTCTGCAGAGGCTTAGATACAAGGTAAAACGTATATTAATATAACAGTGTTGGTTATGCAAAACTGGGGAATGGGTAATAAAAAGGATATTGGGGTCAATTTATTAAATGCCAGGAGAACATGATTCGCTGTAGAAAATCATGTCCATCCGACATCGCTAAATGTGTACAGCATACGCTGTCAGCATTTAACATTGCCCAAGCATTTCATTTGCAAACAATCGGCCGCTAGCAGGGGCCGTCAATCATCCCGATCATATCGGATCGGGATGATTGCAGTCCACCACCTAAAAGGTGGCGGACAAGTTACGGAGCCGGTACCTTCGGGAGGAGAAAGCAGCATCTGCTGCTTACTAAATCTAGCCCAATCTATCTTTTTAAACAATAACAGTTTTCAAGTTGACTGTCCTTTTAAATGTTCCCATTATTTCGCTAGCATTTCAACAAGTAAGATAGTTTAAAAATACTTCTACAAATTATTCTCAGGATATTCTTTGCTCTGAATACATTATTATGTCTATCTTGCCCCTCCCCCATTTACAAAGCTGGCCATGTAATTATTATTTTCTGAGCACTGGTCATGGTGGAGATGATACTACAGAGTGTAAGGTAGTTGCTGGAGTTGTGCGGTGTAAGCAGCTTTTACTGTGTAATGTCAAGTCAGTATAGAACAGATGCAATAAGTGTGCCCGCATGAAGTGAGACACACCAGCCTTAGACAGACCTCCCTTAGAAAGTAATGAGAAGACAGCGAATCTACAGCGGTCGCTGTATCAACTTTATTGAAGAACTCTTCTAGTCTCGCATGGATTTTTCCATCAGTGCAATAAGGGCATAACATAATTTTGAGACAAACTCTGCAGTTTGCATTTGGTGAGATAAACTAGTGAGTTTACAGGTGTATAATGCTTAAATAATACAATGATACCAGTTTGCATTTGGTGAGATAAACTAGTGAGTTTACAGGTGTATAATGCTTAAATAATACAATGATACCAGTTTGCATTTGGTGAGATAAACTAGTGAGTTTACAGGTGTATAATGCTTAAATAATACAATGATACCAGTATGCATTTGGTGAGATAAACTAGTGAGTTTACAGGTGTATAATGCTTAAATAATACAATGATACCAGTTTGCATTTGGTGAGATAAACTAGTGAGTTTACAGGTGTATAATGCTTAAATAATACAATGATACCAGTTTGCATTTGGTGAGATAAACTAGTGAGTTTACAGGTGTATAATGCTTAAATAATACAATGATACCAGTTTGCATTTGGTGAGATAAACTAGTGAGTTTACAGGTGTATAATGCTTAAATAATACAATGATACCAGTTTGCATTTGGTGAGATAAACTAGTGAGTTTACAGGTGTATAATGCTTAAATAATACAATGATACCTGAGAACTTCAGACAACATATACATATATATTTACTGGGAACACACAGCTCCCATTGACTGCAATGTAAAGGCACTTTTCACTGCCGTTATTTATTTATTTTTATTGAGGTTATTACATAGTACAAGAATTAGATATACATGCAATATGTCTATTCAATGACGTGTTCACTGTGATTAAAGCATTGAAACAAAGTACATGGACATTATGCAAAGTAATACATAAAGTAATAATAAGCAAGCAAAGTTGAAACCTCTTTTTGAATAATATAATACAATATAATGTAATATAATATAAGTCCCTCTCATGCCATCTTAGGCCACTCAAGGACCCCAATACACATTAATTATCTTTACAGGGAATATAATGAACAGTAGCATTAGATTTAAGAGCTTTAACTCAATTTGTAGGTAATATTGAAAGTTGTGAAGGTGCGGCATAGGCTAGATAATCCGCATATTTAACCCTCCGATCCTAGTCTAGGAGGTTTATTAGGGGGGGGGGGGTGGTTATAAAAGTGTGGTAGGTAGTATATACAATAGGAGTGTAGGTCCGGCCCGCACTAGACGTATATCACATACTATGTAGTAAGGCTGCGCAGACCAACATAGCAGTAGCCATACCAACAGATTGTGAGTTTAACATATAATACTATACATAAAAGTGGAGAACTTAACACATGCTCAGCCTATTCCTCTTCTATATTTTCAAACCATCTATTGTAAACACATCAAAATTGAGTAATACACAAATATCTAAAACTGTTTTGTAAAGGTCTAGACATAAACCAAATGTTAAATGCTAGTATTCACCTGATAATTTTGGAATCCCCAATCCGTATGTAGTCTACATATTGTAGCTTCAAATAGGAATTAGAATGAAGGGAGACTCGGACATCCCAGCTGCAGACATCCAAAACTCCCAACGCACTCAAACCAAAAGCATTATAGGAGTATGTATAGCTAGGGGCACCAGGTCAAGTATTTTTATGAACGTCTGTGTCTATTATTAGTGCGTACCGGTTTAAAGCAGTAGAAATGACAGACAGGTGCATATAGGGAAGAGTCAGGCGGGTAGTTGAGCTAAAGGGGATACTACAAAACAGGATTTTATGCTGGACTGTAAGGATTCCCTCTAAAGTAAACATTAGTGAGTAATACCCTTCATATGGGACATAAACATTGGCAGACAGAGTTTGATAGATAACATGACTTTCACACAAGAAACATAGAAACTTTAAACTAATATAGCATAAAGAAGAGTAGATGTAGGTGTACCTCATTTTATATTTTAAAATAATGAAGGCAGCATAAGATATCTGGCAAAAAACAAACAAACTGAACCATGTAAATTAAGTAGGGCTAAACAGTCTAATGGAATTATAACCCAGAGCATCAAGTCAGTGACTATCATAAGGGTAAGGGTAAGTCTGTAATATAGCACAAAACACAACACTGTCCCTCTATCAAATTTGAAGCTAGGTAGGGCATACTGTAGTGGCATAGTGTTTCAATATAGTAAATGTTTCGCCCCACACCCGAGCGCAAGCCTGGGCAATCTCTTTGGGCTGGCTGCACCAACCAATTAAGCAGATCTAAGTGTGCGGTTAGAAAAGAGGCCATTTCGCTACAGCAAATGCTCTGGGAGTCGCACAAAGTCTCTTCTGAGGTGCGCATGTACTGCAGTTGAGGGTCGCTCCACAGGTGAGGTTCCGATGTCTCAAGTGAACAGGGGTTCTCAGAGGCAAATGAGAGATAGGGTTTTTGTTGGTCTGTACTCTTCCAGGTTTGGCCTTGAAGCTGCTGGTACGACTTCACAATATGGAGCGGGGCCTCCACCCCAATATTATATGTATGGGCAGATGTGTTCAGCCCATCTTCTCCCACATTGCACAGTCCCTGTCCTTGTACCGCCTAAGGAAGTAGAATACTGCCATTAGGAGCTACAACAAAAAGCTTGATCAGCTGCGTCTCTAGAAGCTGGAAGGAGGACTCGATAAAGCCCAGGCTATCAACTCCCAGTCCTCAACAGCCGCCATTTTGCTTTTTAGGGAGATCAATAATGCAGCTGATATGGCTGCTAAGTCTGCTCTGATAACTTAGATCAGTAGGCTGGGAGTATATAATAGGTCGCTATGCGGGTATTGTGGGCTGTTATTCAGCTGCTCTGACCTTTCAGTGGCTGTACCTTCGTAGTTGTGTTGTAAGGCCGGAGTTAGGTTTGAATAAATATGCAGGTGCCCATGGTGGATTGGTAGAAGACTATAGAATGGGGTCTCCAATAGTACTGTGTACTTGTGCGTTAAACCACGATTTTACCCCAAATATCAGGCTTCAGAGCCAGAGCTCTTGCAGTGTCTGTTTGGCTACTTAGGCAGTTGGCTCCGCCCCCATCTAACACCCCACTCCCACCAATTTAAGACCCAAAATACTGCTTAGTGCAGTAATTTTATAAAAAAATAAAGATGGGGCTATCTTTATTTTTTAATAAAATACACTAGGCTGTATTTTGGGGGCATTTGGTGCACATTTATAAAATTAACCAGAGATTTGATCTCTGGTTAATTTTATTAGCACTAATTGCTGGTTAATTATTGTGCGCCCGCAAACGGTCAAAGTTGCCTGTTTGCGGGTGCGCTATAATTTAGCGCTACACTTGTAATCTAGCCCTTAGTATGCTAATTGTTAGAACTGAGTGCTAATTAGGATGTGCTAGAGAAGTATAAATAAACAAAACCACTTGAACTTAATGAGGTCATAGGAATGGATATTTCTTTTCAAACCACATAAACTAGTTAACCTTTAATAAATGCAAAGTGCTGCTAATTCATGTGCTATGTCATTAATTAGCATGTTGCTTTGCACAGAGATATTAGTGTGTATATCAAGACTTATTAGTACTGATTAAGAACATTTATGACAGTTATATATACTACCATATTATCCTTATACTGCAGTTAAACAAAATGAGCAGCAGCCCAGTAGAATGTTTTTAAAGTCCATAAGGATATATACACCACACCAGGCCAGCCAAAGTGAGGGTTATTGGATAATTTGTAGAAAATCTTCCAGAATACAACGACCACTTTTTTTTTACAGCCCATGAAGGGCAACTTACTCAGTTACTAACGTGATACAAAAAAGATCTGATAAATCAAATAGAAGCGTTGACAAGCTAGGGAGTTTTTTGCTGGATATATGTGGACGTGGTTTCACTGTACACAAATATCCAACATGATCTGGTATTAAAATCCATTTATTATTTTCTCACTTATTTTTTAATGTATGACAATGCTTTAAAAGAGTTGTTTTCTTAATGCAATTTAATTTTTGCTAACTTATAATTACTTTTTAATTGATGGCAAGTACTTCCTTCACAGATGTGTCACTGATATGGAAACCTCTTTATGGGGTGGTGGGAGCTGGGCTACATCTATGGAAAAAGTAACATTTTCTTCTATACCCTGTATATCGATGATTTGGTCTTTATATGGAAGGGGTAGTTGAAGAGGCAGGTCCGTTTTGCAATTACATTATAATTCCAAAAGTTTGATTATAAAGTTTGACTGACAATTGAGAAGAAAACATTTTTTAAAATGTTACTTTAAGATATAACCAAATAAAGTATTGTTGTGTGAATTTTTGTAAACAAACCAATAGCTGCTAACAATATTTTGAGGCCTTCATTAGGCCTTCCAGTTCATAGCATTAAAAATGTTCCTAAAGGTGAGCTGGTAAATATTAAACAAAATTGTACAGCAGTGCATGAATAGGAACAACAAGACAAAGATTTAATAACTAGGTTGCTGGATAGAGGTTAGAACTTGCAGCAGACTAAATCTGTGGTTGACATTATACCCAGACAAGAGTTGGCAAAATAATAGAAGAAAAAGTTTTAAAAAGATAAACAGGTATATTTTGTTACTGAACACTAAAATGATTTCAATAAAATATGAAAGGTCATAAAAGAGTCATTATCTATCCTGTATGTGGATGACTATTTGGCTAATTTTTGTCAGAAGGTTGTAGATTTGTATCCAAGAGATCAGAAACAATAAGGGACACTTTGTGTCCATCAATGTTGAGTCGACAGAACAGAAGTACATGACTTAGTAAGATTGGCTTCTTTAAGTTTGGAGTTCAAATGTATAAGAGTTGTGGATTTAATTATTTTGATAAAAGATTTAGATGAAATTATTTCATACATAAATTGTGTATGTAGCTATGTTATATATATCTGATTGCTTGCACCATTTGGAAGATTCAATATGTAGGGCATACAACAAAACATTGAAAGATAGAATCTCAGAGCATCTCAGGGATGTAGAAACACCTGACTCAATTGCAATCGTACATCAGAGCAATATCCACAGTTTTCAATTTCAAGGCATTGAACATGTAAACAAGATGGTAACAGGAAATCTACAGGGAGTGCAGAATTATTAGGCAAATGAGTATTTTGACCACATCATCCTCTTTATGCATGTTGTCTTACTCCAAGCTGTATAGGCTCGAAAGCCTACTACCAATTAAGCATATTAGGTGATGTGCATCTCTGTAATGAGAAGGGGTGTGGTCTAATGACATCAACACCCTATATCAGGTGTGCATAATTATTAGGCAACTTCCTTTCCTTTGGCAAAATGGGTCAAAAGAAGGACTTGACAGGCTCAGAAAAGTCAAAAATAGTGAGATATCTTGCAGAGGGATGCAGCACTCTTAAAATTGCAAAGCTTCTGAAGCGTGATCATCAAACAATCAAGCGTTTCATTCAAAATAGTCAACAGGGTCGCAAGAAGCGTGTGGAAAAACCAAGGCGCAAAATAACTGCCCATGAACTGAGAAAAGTCAAGCGTGCAGCTGCCAAGATGCCACTTGCCACCAGTTTGGCCATATTTCAGAGCTGCAACATCACTGGAGTGCCCAAAAGCACAAGGTGTGCAATACTCAGAGACATGGCCAAGGTAAGAAAGGCTGAAAGACGACCACCACTGAACAAGACATACAAGCTGAAACGTCAAGACTGGGCCAAGAAATATCTCAAGACTGATTTTTCTAAGGTTTTATGGACTCATGAAATGAGAGTGAGTCTTGATGGGCCAGATGGATGGGCCCGTGGCTGGATTGGTAAAGGGCAGAGAGCTCCAGTCCGACTCAGACGCCAGCAAGGTGGAGGTGGAGTTCTGGTTTGGGCTGGTATCATCAAAGATGAGCTTGTGGGGCCTTTTCGGGTTGAGGATGGAGTCAAGCTCAACTCCCAGTCCTACTGCCAGTTTCTGGAAGACACCTTCTTCAAGCAGTGGTACAGGAAGAAGTCTGCATCCTTCAAGAAAAACATGATTTTCATGCAGGACAATGCTCCATCACACGCGACCAAGTACTCCACAGCGTGGCTGGCAAGAAAGGGTATAAAAGAAGAAAATCTAATGACATGGCCTCCTTGTTCACCTGATCTGAACCCCATTGAGAACCTGTGGTCCATCATCAAATGTGAGATTTACAAGGAGGGAAAACAGTACACCTCTCTGAACAGTGTCTGGGAGGCTGTGGTTGCTGCTGCACGCAATGTTGATGGTGAACAGATCAAAACACTGACAGAATCCATGGATGGCAGGCTATTGAGTGTCCTTGCAAAGAAAGGTGGCTATATTGGTCACTGATTTGTTTTCGTTTTGTTTTTGAATGTCAGAAATGTATATTTGTGAATGTTGAGATGTTATATTGGTTTCACTGGTAAAAATAAATAATTGAAATGGGTATATATTTGTTTTTTGTTAAGTTGCCTAATAATTATGCACAGTAATAGTCACCTGCACACACAGATATCCCCCTAAAATAGCTAAAACTAAAAACAAACTAAAAACTACTTCCAAAAATATTCAGCTTTGATATTAATGAGTTTTTTTGGGTTCATTGAGAACATGGTTGTTGTTCAATAATAAAATTAATCCTAAAAAATACAACTTGCCTAATAATTCTGCACTCCCTGTATTTTAGAAAGGATATTTACTGTATTTTTTAAATATGTAAAAATATCTAAGGGGATTAAACAAGGATTTGGATGTTCACCTGTCTCATTAATTCCTATTAGTAAGTAAGTAGTTAAAGTGATAGTAGGGAATGGATAAGTATACATGTAGTTTATTACAAACCCTCTAAATACAGATGTGTCATGGGCTGTAAAATAATCAACGATTAAGAGCCTTGCAGGCACAAAAGGCATCTGGAAGTATTCTTACTGTCACTAGCATTAAGTGCATACATTCACTTTTAACTTATCTCAATAAAGTGGCTTAAAATTATGACCATGTTGGTGTGCAAAATATTGTGAATATTTTTGCAGAATGTTTTACATATTATTACAGCAAGCCTCATGATTCGCCATCTTTAATGTATGTCAAGAGAACATATCAGACCATCAAACTCTACTGATTTGTCTTGTATGCTTAACATGGTGCTACATAAGGAAGGGACCAATCAATGCTCTTAACGGGTTGTGCAAAACACAGCTGTCTCTTCAGTTTTACAGGCATTTTGCACTAATACATGGCACTAAATTAAAGAGTAACTCAAAATAGTCTCATTAATACTAGAATGAGTTTGAATAGTTTAGTTAACCATTGTCACCTTAACAACTCATTAAGCTTTCATATGCATCTGAGAGGGGCACATTATGGCTGTAACTAGCTATATTATACATAGTGTAATCACCCTTTTGTCTGTCTCGTTCCTTATGTTAATTTCAGAATGAAGGAGCAGATGACCAGGTATAACAGGCAACTTTATTTTCATAAGATCAGGTGACCTCATGAGAAGCAAAACATACCCAGTGAAGTCAGAAGATAAAAGATGCAAGAGATATAACTTATGTGATTGTTTAAAGGACCACTCAATGCAGAAGCACTGCATAATTAACAAGTGCTTAATAAAAAGACAATGATTTAACACCTACTCTGAATTTCAAATAAGCAGTAGATTTATATTCTGACAAATTTATTTTTCCCCCATTTTCCAGCCCAGTGTATCATGTGACAGACATCAGCCAATCACAGACTAGTATACATATACTCTGTAAACTTGTGCACATGCTCAGTAGGATATTGTTCCCCAGAAAGTATGAATATAAAAAGACTGCACAAAATTTGATAATGGGAATAAATTGAAAAATGTCTTAAAAGAGCATCCTCTTTCTGAATCATAAAAGTTTATTTTGACTTGAGTGTCACTTTATGTCCTTGTGAATCACTGCAGGTCTTTGTTTACACATTGTGAAATGATGATCGGATACCAATACACACCATGTGCTAATATCTGTTGGTAGAAACAATCAGGATGTCAAGTTACAAATGTTGAATCAGGAAATCAACATCTGTTCTGTGTGGTCTATCACCTGCATGAGGGCATCGCAGATGTTGCATCTGACATACTGTAGGAGAAAACTGATACAATAGCAACACCCAAGAGTCAGTTTTACTTGTTAAGTTACAAGAATTGCAAATTACCAGTGCGCACTAGAACTAGTACACAACAAGAATACAGATCTACCGGGAGAAATGCACTAGGCAACAATATATTTGCTTTATTTGTAAAATGAAGCAGGTGTGATGTGAAGTAATGCTTGTAAATTATTGTTATTTTTATCTAAATGTTGAGCAAAACTGAAAACATAAAAACAGTAGCTACCCAGTTCATTGTCATGTGAGTAGGTGTTATGTGATTTACTTTCTTCATATATCTTTGACTCAGTTAACGCTCTACCATAATTCTGATTGTCTATGCAATACAGGCAGTCCCCGGGTTACAGACATCCGACTTAAGTACAACTCGTTCTTACAAACGAAGAAAATAGAGCTTTATCGCCAATCCTTCTTTCCAGGATAACCCAAAATACTCAAAATCCAAACTGTCACAAGGACAGAAAGTGATGTGAAATTTTCTGAACAGGGGCACAGATAGCAAACCAGAATTTTCCTATGCTATCCAAAATTTAAAAAAGTTTGGTTAGAGTTTCACCTAAAAAAAGTGCCTGTTCCAACTTACATACAAATTCAACAAACCTACAGAACCTATCTTGTTCGTAACCTGGGGACTGCCTGTACATACACTAAATCATTAGTAAACACCTCATATTTTGGTCAATAGGCTGCTTAGTGTGTGAGTCTAAGCTAAATTTCCATTCTTAAAATGAATGACATCTGGAAAATTAAACAAAACTTCGAATAATATGATAGTTAACATTTGACTCTCTTTGTTTTTGTTAATTAACAGAATAATTACATCTTTGTCTTTTAGAGACTGTAGATATATCCAGCTGGCTTAAATTATAAAGACCCTACATTGTGTATCTACCCTTGCTTCTTATTTCATAAATCAAGTGTCTACTCACTAGATATATGCATGAGCGAAATTTTCGGTTTACCTAATCTTTCGTTCCAAATATTCAAAATACTTTCACCGAGATTACGAGTTTGGCGTTAGCCTTAAAAAGCAGCGTTGAGAGGTCCCAACGCTGCTTTTTTTCCTAACGCTGGTATTACGAGTCTGACAGGTACAGGCTCACTGCTCACTTTTCTTCTGCGACTCGAGGCTACCGCAAATCTTCTTATGTCAATTGTATATCCTATCTTTTTAATGGGATTTGCCTAATGCTGGTATTACAAGTCTTGGAAGAAGTGAGCGGTAGACCCTCTCCTGTCAAGACTTCTACCGCATTTAAAAGTCAGTAGTTAAGAGTTTTATGGGCTAACGCCGGAACATAAAACTCTTAACTAAAGTGATAAAAAGTACACAAACACCCATAAATTACCTATTAACCCCTAAACCGAGTCCCCCCACATCGGAAACACTTAAATAAATATATTAACATATATTAACCCCTAATCTGCTGACCGGACATCGCCGCCATTGTAATAAATATATTAACCCCTAAACTGCAGCACTCCCGCCTCGCAAACACTTGTTAAATGTTATTAATCCCTAATCTGCCGTCCCTAACATCGCTGACACCTACTTACATGTATTAACCCCTAATCTGCCACCCCTAACGTCGCTATTAAATTTATCAACCCCTAAACCTAAGTCTAAACCTAACCCTAACCCCCCCTAACAAATATAATTTAAGTTAAATAAAATACATTTAACATAATTAAATAAATTATTCCTATTTAAAACTAAATACTTACCTATAAATAAACCCTAAGCTAGCTACAATAGAACTAATAGTTACATTGTAGCTATCTTAGGATTTATATTTATTTTACAGGCAACTTTGCATTTATTTTAACTAGGTACAATAGTTATTAAATAGTTAATAACTATTTAATAACTACCTAGCTAAAATAAGTACAAAAGTACCTGTAAAATAAATCCTAACCTAAGTTACAAGTACACCTAAAACTACACTATTATTAAATAAATTACCTAAACTACCTACAATTAAATACAATTAAATTAAATAAACCAAATTACGAAAAAAAAACAAACACTAAATTACAGAAAATAAAAAAAGAATTACAAGATTTTTAAACTAATTACACCTAATCTAATCCCCCTAATAAAATAAAAAATCCCCCAAAATAATAAAATTCCCTACCCTATACTAAATTACAAATAGCCCTTAAATTTATTTAGTTTAATTTAAATTATATTTAAGTTAGGGAGGGGTTAGACTTAGGGTTAGACTTGGGTTTAAAGGTTAATAAATTTAATATAGTAGTGGCGACGTTGGGGTCGGAAGATTAGGGGTTAATAAATTTAATATAGTTGCTGCAACATGGGGGGCCAGATTAGGGGTTAATAACTATAATGTAGGTGGCGCGATGTTGGGGGCAGTAGATTAGGGGTTCATAGGGATAATGTAGGTGGCGGCGGTGTCCGGAGCGGCAGATTAGGGGTTAATAATATAATGTATGGGTCAGCGATAGCGGGGGCGGCAGATTAGGGGTTAATAAGTATAAGATTAGGGGTGTTTAGACTCGGCATTCATGTTAGGGTGTTAGGTGTAGACAGATTTATTTTCCCAATAGGAAACAATGGGGCTGCGTTAAAAGCTGGACGCTGCTTTTTTGCAGGTGTTAGTTTTTTTTTCAGCCAGCTCAGCCCATTGTTTCCTGAGGGGAAATCGTGCATGAACACGTTTAGCCAGCTTACCGCTACCGTAAGCAACGCTGGTATTGAGGTGAGATGTGGAGCTAAATTCTGCTCTACGCTCACCTTTTTGTGTCTAACGCCAGGTTTAAAAGAACCTATAATACCAGCGTTGTCTTAAGGGAGCAGTGGGAACAAAAGGCTCGTTAGCAACGCACCCCTGTTACCACAAAACTCGTAATCTCAGTGTTTGTATTTTGAAAATTCAACGATCTTGCTACTTAGTTTTCATCTAGTTTTAAACTAAATGAATACCAACCATTTGTGAAACATTTACATCTGTTTTTGTTAAATCAATGTACTTGTTCCACTGCTACAGGTGAAAAAGTTCACATGAAGTGACTAAAACACTTACCTAAGCGTCCCTTTTCATATAATATATATTTGGTAAGCTAAAAAGGGCAAAACATTTTTATAATGTTAAGGAGACATACAAAGTCATTAATGAAAAAAGACTCTGATATTGACCCCTCTGAATCAGAATACCAGCCTAACAAAGAAGAAACAAGTAACACTGATGACAAGCCCTATATATTGCCCAAAACAACTAAGATGTTTTACAAAGGATTAAAGGCCAATCTCTACAAGATCGATTGGAAGAAGAGTCTTGGGGCCGATTTATCAAGGGCTGAATGTCCCCTGATGCCCCTGTTTCTGTGCGAGCGTTCAGGCACACCAGAAACAGCAGTTATGAAGCAGCGGTCTTAAGGCCGTTGCTCCTTAACTGATCCTCCTGCTCTGAGGCTGCGGACGTCAATCCGCCCGATCTCATATGATCAGGCTGATTGACACCCCCTGCTAGCAGCCGAATGGCCGCAAATCTGCAGGGGGCGGAATTTCACAAGCAGTTTACAAGAACTGCTTGTGCAATAATAAATGCAGACAGCTTATGCTGTCAGAATTTATCGATTTCTGTCAGAAATGATCCTCTGAGCGGATTATGTCGGACAGACCGATGATGACTCGGCCACTTGAGGTGAAAGTTCAATTTGGAATCCCCTTCGATTTTATAGCCCTGAAATTCCTTATTTTGCTAAATCTGCTGGTATCAATGTAGAAATAACTAAATTCAAACCAGCTTCTTTAATATGTTTTTGTCATATGCCCATTAAAATAAATGGCTTGCCAAACTAATCTGTACGCAGCGCAATGCTTGGCACACGAATCACCAAGAGTTTTACAAAAGTATAACTGTTATGTTATTACATTTTTATAAACTGTGTGAGATTTTCATGGGCTACATACAACATTTTAGAGTATATGAAGGGAAAAACTGACAACTGGATCTATGTGGCTGCCCACCTTTCCTTATAACAAGTGAGAAAATGGTCTGGGACCTCATTCATTCCTTGTTAGGACTTGGATAATTATTATTCTAGTATCCCCTTTTCAAAATGTCATATTGCTTTTCATCTTAGCTTATGGAACAATTCGAAAAAGTTGTAAAGGTTTCCCACAGCAATTGGTCTCAAAGTTACAAAAGGCAGGAGAAATAGCAGCATTACAAAGTGAGGAACTCTTAGCAGTCAAATTTAGTGACAGAAAAGCTGCATATGTTGACAGCTATACACAATGAGGGAACCAAGGCAGTTACTGTCAGAGGTGAAATATAAGAGCTGCAAAAACCAGTTTGCATTTGAGTACAACAAATACATGAGTAAAGTAACGCTCTATGACCAGATAATGAAGCCTTATCTTACTGCAAGAAAAAATAAAATCTAGTATAAAAAACTTGCTGTCTATATGATTCATTTTTACATCTTGTACAAATCATCTGCATCTGGCAGAAAGCTATCTATCATAAATTACCAAATAAAGGGATTACAAGCCTTTTATTTGAAAATACAGAAATGCACCAAAACCTTCATTGTGAGAATATTGTGAGACTAACTGGCAAAAACAATATCCCCCAGTTCTATCCCCCCTACAGCAAAGAAGATCTGGTCCTAAAAATGCTGGAAAGTTTTCTCAAAAAGGGGAGTGAGTAAAGATTCATATTTTAACTGGATAACTTGCCCTTCAAAACCTGGTTTATGCATCAGAAATTGTTTTTTAATATATGATATAGTTGAAAAATACTGGTAAAAAACAAAGAAGAATAAAAGCGCATCTGCGACTCACGTAAAAGATAAACATTTTATTAGTTGCTGCCCTTATTTAGAAGACACTCACAAGATTAAAAATGTTTGTAGGCACATACAACAGTATGACGTTCCGGAGTACATCCCATATGTCATCTCGAGGTACATCCAATTCGACTCTCGGAAGGAATAGTCCCCGTTGGTTTTCCTCTCTGGGATCTTCTTCTGGGAACTAGTCTTAGGGAAAGATATACAAAATATGATGTCTCCAATGTTCTGCCGGCAATATATAGGAGAACAACCAAGGGAAAAGTCCTGGCTTATAAATTATGGCTTCCACACACTTTCTACTAAAGAAGCTGGATTTGGACCCCAGAGGCAGAACTTTTTTTTCACTTGAGATTTTTTTTTATAGTGTAAACTTTTCTGCAGGTCATTTTAAAATGAAATTCAATTTATATTAGGCAGTTACACTATAGCACATCAGCTGCAATGTGTTGATTAACTTGAAGAATAAAGAAAATTCCATGACAGCCAGTCCTGCTCCATATTTGACTGTTCCCTTCAAACAGTGCTTCATTATGGCCACACTGTGAAAGCTTACACAGTGCAGCCAGAGCACAGTGCTGTTTAAAGAGAACAGCCTGATGCGTAGCAGTGCTGAAAAGCGAAAGAGCCAACAGTTCCTGTTCTTTCTGCAGACATGCTGAATTTTCTGCAATGACATTTCAGATCACAGCATCTTTTGCCTTGGGGATAAGGACACACCTCTACATGTTTCGCTCCACAATGTCTGAGCTTTCTAAAGAGGATCCTGCTGTATGTAAATCATTTCCCAACATTTTTGTATTTTTATTTAATCTTTTTTAATAAATGATCACGTTTGCCATGAACATTGACGGCTGGTGCCATGAAACCATATAAATCAATACAGGCAGTTATGCCATAGCAAACAAGCCATTAATTATTTGCCGAAACATCAAAAAGTCCCCTTTCAAAACTGTGGTGCACAGCTGCAATTAGCTGCTTTCTATGACCCTTTGCCCAAACATATCTAAAAATCCCTTTTCTAGAATATGTATAGTTTCATAGGATAATCAAAAAACAAAGGCATAATAAAAATGCTAATAACATTCCCCGGTATTTTGGTCACCTTTTATCCAAAAAACCCTGGTAGTGAAGAGAATAAAACAGCCAACAATAATATAAACAAAAAAAAGAAAAATTGAAAAGTAAAGGAAAAAATATACGGCTAGATTACGAGTTGTGCGTTAGGCTGAAAAAGCAGCGTTAACATGTCCTAACACTGCTTTTTCCTAACCGCTGGTATTACGAGTCTTGAAGGTTTAGGGGCACCGCACACTTCTTTGGCCTTACGCAAAACGACTTACGTAAACTTCGCAAAGTCTTTTTCCTATGGGACTTCCATAGCGCTGATATTACGAGTCTGTCCTGGGAGGCCAAAAAGTGAGCGGTACACCCTACCCTGTCAAGAGTCCTAACGCATTTAAAAGTCAGTAGTTAAGAGTTTTATGGTACAACGCCGTAACATAAAACTCATAACTAAAGTGCTAAAAAGTACACTAACACCCATAAACTACCCATTAACCCCTAAACCGAGGCCCTCCCGCATCGCAAACACTAAAATTAAATTTTTAACCCCTAATCTGCCGCTCCGGACACCACGGCCACCTACATTATATTTATGAACCCCTAATCTGCTGCCCCCAACATCGCCGACACCTACATTATATTTATTAACCCCTAATCTGCCGCCTCCAACGTCGCCACCACTATACTAAATGTATTAACCCCTAAACCTAAGTCTAACCCTAACACCCCCTAACTTAAATATAATTTAAATAAATCTAAATAAAATTACTATCATTAACTACATTATTCCTATTTAAAACTAAATATTTACCTATAAAATAAACCCTAAGCTAGCTACAATATAACTAATAGTTACATTGTAGCTATCTTAGGGTTTATTTTACAGGCAAGTTTGTATTTATTTTAACATAACTAGGTACAATAGTTATTAAATAGTTATTAACTGTTTAATAACTACCTAGATAAAAAACACAAAAGTTCATTTAAAATAAAACCTAACCTAAGTTACAAAAACACCTAACACTACACTATAATTAAATACATTTACTAAATTAAATACAATTACCTAAATTAAATTAACAAAAGTACAAAAAAAACCCTCTAAGTTACAGAAAATAATAAGCAAATTACAGATATTTAAACTAATTACACCTAATCTAATAGCCCTATCAAAATAAAAAAAAAACCCTAGCCTAAGCTAAACTACCAATAGCCCTTAAAAAGGCCTTTTGCGGGGCATTGCCCCAAAGTAATAAACTCCTTTACCTGTAAAAAAAATACAAACAACCCCCCAACAGTAAAACCCACCACCCACACAACCAACCCCCCAAATACAATACTATCTTAAAAAACTAAGCTCCCCATTGCCCTGAAAAGGGCATTTGGATGGGCATTGCCCTTAAAAGGGCAGTTAGCTCTTTTTCAGGCCCAAACCCTAACCTAAAAATAAAAAACACCCAACACACCCTTAAAAAAACCTAACACTAACCCCCTGAAGATTGACTTACAGTTCTGAAGACCGGACATCCATCCTCAAGGAAGAGGCAGAAGTCTTCATCCAACCGGGCCGAAGTCCTCAACAAAGCCGGGAGAAGTCTTCATCCAAGCCGGGCAAAGTGGTCCTCCAGACGGGCAGAAGTCTTCATCCAGACGGCATCTTCTATCTTCATCCATCCGACGCGGAGCGGGTTCATCTTCAAGACATCCGATGCGGAGCATTCTCTTCATCCGGAGTCTTCTTACTGAATGATGGTTCCTTTAAGTGACGTCATCCAAGATGGCGTCTCTTTGATATTAATTAAGGTAGAAAAAAAACCTATTGGCTGATGCAATCAGCCAATAGGATTGAACTTCAATCCTATTGGCTGATCCAATCAGCCAATAGGATTGAGCTCACATTCTATTGGCTGTTCCAATCCTTGAGGATGGATGTCCGGTCTTCAGAACTGTAAGTCGATCTTCAGGGGGTTAGTGTTAGGTTTTTTTAAGAGTGTATTGGGTGGGTTTTATTTTTAGGTTACGGTTTTGGCCTGCAAAAGAGCTAACTGTCCTTTTAAGGGCAATGCCCATCCAAATGCCCTTTTCAGGGCAATGGGGAGCTTAGGGTTTTTAGATAGTATTGTATTTGGGGGGTTGTTTGTGTGGGTGGTGGGTTTTACTGTTGGGGGCTTGTTTGTATTTTTTTTTTTACAGGTAAAAGAGCTGATTACTTTGGGGCAATGCCCAGCAAAAGGCCCTTTTAAGGGCTATTGGTAGTTTAGTTTAGGCTAGGGTTTTTTTTTATTTTGTGGGGGCTTTTTTTATTTTGATAGGGCTATTAGATTAGGTGTAATTAGTTTAAATATCTGTAATTTGTTTATAATTTTCTGTAATTTAGTGTTTTTTTTTGTACTTTAGCTAATTTAATTTAATTTAGGCAATTATTTAATTTAGTCAATGTATTTACTTATAGTGTAGTGTTAGGTGTTATTGTAACTTAGGTTAGGTTTTATTTTACAGGTAAATTTGTATTTATTTTAGCTAGGTAGTTATTAAATAGTTAATAACTATTTAATAACTATTCTACCTAGTTAAAATAAATACAAACTTGCCTGTAAAATAAAAATAAACCCTAAGCTAGATACAATGTAACTATTAGTTATATTGTAGCTAGCTTGGGGTTTATTTTATAGGTAAGTAATAGTTTTAAATAGGAATAATGTAATTAATTATAGTAATTTTTTTTAGATTTATTTAAATTATATTTAAGTTAGGGGGTGTTAGGGTTAGGCTTATGTTTAGGGGTTAATACATTTAGTATAGTGGTGGCAATGTTGGGGTGGCAGATTGGGGGTTAATAAATATAATGTAGTTGGCGGCGGTGTCCGGAGCGGCAGATTAGGGGTTAAAAAATATAATGCAGGTGTCGGTGATTTCGGGGGCGGCAGATTACGGGTTAAAAAGTGTATGATTAGGGGTGTTTAGACTCGGGGTTCATGTTAGGGTGTTAGGTGTAGACATAAATTTTATTTCCCCATAGGAATCAATGGGGCTGCGTTAGTGAGTTTTACGCTGCTTTTTTGCAGGTGTTAGACTTTTTCTCAGCTGGCTCTCCCTGTTGATTCCTATGGGGAAATCGTGCACGAGCACTTAAGACCAGCTCACCATTGACTTAAGCAGCACTGGTATTGGAGTGCGGTAATGAGCAAGATTTTGCTCAATGCTCACTTCTTGCCTTTTAACGCAGAGTTTGTAAAAACCTGTAATACCAGCGCTGCAGGTAAGTGAGCGGTAAGACAAAACTGCTTGTTAGCACCGCATAGCCTCTAGCGCAAAACTCGTAATCTACATCTCAGACCTTGTCTCCAGATACTCTCCCTCCTGTCCCCTTTGCTCTGCTTATGATCTCCTACTCTCCTCCTCTCTTGTTACCTCCTCACATTCCCGTTTACAAGACTTCTCCAAACTGGCTCCCATCTTATGGAACACTCTGCCTTGCTCCACAAGACTCTCCCCTAGTTCTAAAAGCTTCAAGCACTCCCTAAGGACTCTACTATTCAGGGATGCATACAACCTACACTAACCATTCTAACTCCATAGATATTCCCTCAAACCAATTAGTATGTAAGCCTAGGAGCCCAGCTGTTTGTAGATTACCTTCATAAGAGCTGACTACAGCATTGCAACTCTTAGCAGGGCCCTCTACCCATTTAATCCTGACAAATGTTATCTTGCATACCGCCTATGTTTATAGTGCTGCAGAATCTGTTGACGATCTACAAATACCTGATAATAATAATAATATCACTAATCTACTAATAAACAAAGAAGTCTTACAAAACATTTACACATAAATATATTTCCTCATGTATTCATACATGTAATGCAAACTACATGACAAATATTGACCACCAATCTACTAAAATCATGTCAGTCAGGCCCTCCCCAAATATCCATATATATATATATATATATATATATATATATATATATATATATATATATATATATATATATTAATTTTGGTTTTATTGGAAAATCAAGATGCCTGTATTACATCATACAGGGTAACAACATACAGATAATCAGAATAACAGTACACAATTGAAAGGAGAGTATAACTACATTGATATTCTCCACATGTACAGGTGCTTATACATAGGGGTCAATTTATCAAGCTCCGTATGGAGCTTGATGCCCTGTCGCCGGAAACAGATATTATGACGCAGCTGTCTAAAGTCCGCTTATCTATAACCTGTCTGCCTGCTCTGAGGCTGTGGACTGAAGTCAACCCTATCGAATACGATCGGGTTGATTGACACTCCCTTCTAGCATATGCTGTCGGCATTTATCGATGTGCAGCGGACATGATACTCTACATCGTATCATGTCCGCTCGCACTATAATAAATTGACCCCATAGAGTCCAGTGGAGAGAACAAATGGAGGTGAAAAGTCTAAGTATTACTAGTGACTCTTCACATCTTTTAGGTGAAGTTCTTCTGCGTTGTTTCCAATATACCTTTTTCTTTGTTTTTTCTTTCTCTCTGAATCAACTTTTGAAATAATTTGTTTTGATACAAATTTAAACCGTGCATGTATATAAACAGTTCTAAACAGGTGGAAATAGCTTAACATAGTGTACAGAGATAAATTCTATAGAAGTCATTATACGCTCCTGTGAGCAAGTGATGGAGACTTTAACAAAGTCCAGTTTTATTAATGTACAATTAAAAAGCTCCAGGAAAGGGGGGGGGGATAAAGGTATGGGGGGGAAGAGTGACCCTTTTCTCAGTGCTTTTCATGACTCAAGGTCCACATTTGAAGCATTATTTCATGTATGTCAATTAGTGGTACCTTTCCAGCTGCAAAGTTGTTACTCTTGGCGCAAGTCAACATCAAGACCAAGAGGGACATTTGGGGTTTGTTTTGTATTTTTGTTGTGAAGTGGAATATGAGTGTCTCTGGTGTTTTAGGTATTTCTGTCCATACCTCTTTCCAGTAGCTATCTAATACCAGGCAGTCCCACCAAATTTGTATGAGGGAGCTCCACAACCTCTCCAACATTTACCTATTGTTACGGGGTAAATCTGTTTCAGTCTAGCTGGTGTAAAATACCATCTACTCAATAGTTTATAGTGTGAGTCTTGTGTGTGGGCTGAGACCGACACACATTTTCCTATTTTAAACATACGTCTCCATTCTTGGACTGTGAAGTAAATATCTAGTTCATTGTGCCACTGTGTGGTGTACGTTGGGAGAGTATTTTCTGTTGGTGTTAGCAGGAGTTTATAGATTGAGGAAATTAGGTGTCTGGGAATGTGTGACATAGTGCAGAGCATTTGAAATAAAGATAGGTCTCTAATTAAATGTTGTTTGTGTTTATGAGTACTTAAATAATGTCTGATTTATGAGTAAGCAAACCATGAAGTTGCTATAGTCTCCTGCATTTAATATTTTGCAAATACAGTTCATTGGGAAGATCGATACAGGATGGTTTAGGTTAGTAAAAAAGGCAGTTCATGATTTCCGTGTATAGGGGTCAGAGGGGAATATGGGGTGGATATATGTGAGCTGGTTCGTTTTACTTATCCCACCCAGAGAAAAACTGGTGTGGAAAGTCTGAGATGTTAGTAGGTCTATATTGTTTGTCAGTTCACAGTAAGGTGACTATGTCGTTGTTTTTGAGGATTGTGATATCTATTTGCTTTCACACTTTGGAGGATTCGCTGTGACACCACTCAACTGCCCTTTGTAATAGTATTGCTCACCTATATAGATGGAAATTGGGGATTCAAAGGCCCCCGTTCTTGCAGGTGAGATATAGTGTGTGTCTATTAACCCTTGGCTTAATGCCTTTCCATATAAAATCTTTAGCTAGGTGCTGAATAGAGGGTAAGTATGAGTGCGGAAGGGGGATGGGTGCTGTTTATAATAAATATAATACTCTGGGCAGAATATTCATTTTAATAACTGCAATCATGCATAGCCATGATATTGTTTTATTTTACTATTCAGATAGCTCTTTGGCGATCTCTGTCTTTAGACGTATATAGTTAGCTTTGAAGATTTCTGAGGGTGAGGTCGCAAGATCAATTCCCAGATACTTCAGAGTATTATGCTTGAGAATAAATGGGGAGTGCTCTCGTAACCAGTTTTGTGAGGATTGAGGCAAGGATATACCCAATAGTTCTGATTTGGTAAGATTAAGGAGGAAGTTGGATATTTCTCCAAACCTATCAAATTAATTTAAGACTTGTGGGATAGAGGTCTCTTCGTCAGTCAGAGTTAGTAAATGGTCATCTGTGTACATTGCTAGTTTGTTTTCTGTCTTCTCTGTCCATATTCCTTTAATCAAAAGGTTTTGTCTTATGTTACTGGCTAAAGTTTCAATTGTTATTGCAAATAAAGCTGGGGAAAGAGGGCACCCCTGTCTTGTCTCATTGGAGATATAACATGTGTCTGATAAAATATTATTAACTTTAATTTGGGCATTGGGTTTTGAATATAGGGTGAAGAGCATATTTAAAAAAAAAATCCCTGAATCCCATCTTTTTCATGGTTGCTTTGAGAAATTACCAATTAACTCTGTTGAATGCTTTTTCTGTGTCGGTGGAGAGTAAGTTAAGTGGTATTGCGTGTGCTTTGGAGTATGCATTATCTTAAGGGTATTATCTCTTGCCTCCCTTCCCGGTATGAAGCCTACTTGGTCTGTAGAGATTAGGGTTGGTAAATACTTATTTATTTGGTTGGTTAATGTTTTCGCGAAGATTTTGACATCTCTGTTAAGTAGGGAAATCGGTCTGTATGACTCTGGCTTGTCTGTGGGTTTGCCCAGTTTAGGTAGGCCTGTGACATATGCTGAGAGCATGGAATGCAGCAGGGAACCCGTGTCTATCAGTTCATTAAATAAAGTTTGGAGGTGAGGCATTAGTGTAGGTAGAAATGTCTTATAATATTTGGTACCTAGTACGTCTGGTCATGGGCTTTTTCTATTTGGGAGGTCTTTGATAGCATTGTTGATTTACTCCTGAGTCAGAGGGGAGTCTAGATGTTGTGAGGCATCAGCTGTTAATGTGGTCAGGGGAGTATTAGATAAGGAGTCTTGTATTTTTTGATCTAGGGGAGTTTTTGTGGAGGGATTAAGGAAAGTTGTATGTTGGAGATTGTATAATGTTTCATAGTAGCTGTGGAACGTTTTAGCAATGTTGTAACTATCATGGAGGATTTTCCTGATCTGTTTTTTATAGCAAATATGTGTGATTTTAGTTGTTGGCGCTTAAGTGCTCGGACCAGTAGTTTCCCTGCTTTATCGCCTCCTTCATAATATTTTTGCTTTAGTTTGAGGGCTATGAATTGGTTTTCTTTATGTAGTAGTTTTTTAAAGTCTACTCTCGCTTGTGTAAGAGTCGCTTCTAGTGTTGAGTTTAAGGGTTGCTGTGTTTGTTTGTGTTTTTCTTCTAGTGAGTGTATAACTATTAGGGTCGCATTGTACCTCTCACAATATCTTTTTGTCAGTTTGGCTCTGTGCTTGATGATGTTTCCCCTAATCACACATTTGTATGCCTCCCTTATCGTAGGTGTGGGTAGACCGTCTCTGGTGTTTATATTGAAATACTTAGTTAACGTGGAAGTCAGGTCTGCTGTGATTTCAGGGTTATCTAGCAATGTGTCATACAGCTTCCAAAGGAAAGGGGTATTTGGTATAGTGGGCCATAGTATCTTGCATGTGACTGGGGCATGGTCTGACCATGTAATGGTGTGATTTCACTCTGCGTAACATATGAGATTCCCTGTGAGTCTGTAACCAAGAAATCAATGTGGGAGTATTTTTTGTGTGGGCTAGAATAGAAAGTAAAATCCCAGTCAGTCGGGTGCAACGTGCGACAGATATCATGTACCTAACAGGAGGTTTTTAAGGGTTGTGTAGTTTTTTTATTTTAACACACAAAAAGTCCTTATCGGAAGCTTTTCGACTAAAAAACATGTTAGCATCAGTGAGTTAGCATCAGTTGGTTTTTTACGAACAATACAATATTGCATTGTGATCATATTTGAGAAATTAAACTCCACATTCAGTCAATATGAAAAAGTCATTTTTAGGAGCCAAAAGCTGGTAGATTGTGATCGACCTCAAAATTAGCCAGCCACCTATTGTTACACATATACTTCTCCTACTCAGCAAAGCTTTTTGATATAATACCTAACAATAGTGTAGTGTTTTTAATTTTTTTTTAAGCAGGGCTAACACATTATCGCCTAGATTACGAGTTTTGCGCTATACCGGGGTGCGTAAATAACGCAATAAAATGAGCGGTATCGCACTTTCCATAGCGCTGCCATTACGAGTTACTGAAAAACCTCCTTGTGCTGTGCGTTATGGTGCGTTAATTTCCATACCGCACAGAAGACAAGGGCTGAGTTTACGTGCTCGTGTACGCTTTCCCCCATAGATATCAATGAGGAGAAAGTGTTAGAAAAAAACTAATACCTGCAAATGTGGAATGGCAAATCGCTGTAACGCAATCCCCATTGATGTCCATGGGGGAAAGAAAGTTACGTTTAAACCTAACACCCTAACATAAACCCCTAGTCTAAACACCCCCTTATCCGCCACTCCCCGACCAGTGCTGCGGAATCTGTTGGCGCTTTATAAAAATAAATAAATCAATAATAATAATAATAATAATAATAATAATAACACTAAATAAAGTTATTAAACCCTAAACAGCCACTCCCATACATCACCGACACTAAATAAGGTTATTAAACCCTAAACCGCCGCTTCCCAACATTGCAGACACTAAATAAAATTATTAACCCCTAAACCGCCACTACCCGACATCGCCAACACTAAATAAAATGATTAACCCCTAATTCACTGCCCCCGACATCGCCCACACTAAATAAACCTATTAACCCCTAAACCACCAGCCCCCCACATCGCCAACACTATAATAAAGTATTAACACTTAAACCGCCAGCCCCCCACATCACAACTAATGAACTAAACCTATTAATCCCTAAACCGCCAGCCCCCCACATTGTAACTAATAAACTAAACATATTAACCTCTATACCGCCGGCCCCCCACATCGCAAAACATAACATAAATATTCTAATAAAATAAAAAACTACCCATTAAAAATCCTAAACTACATAATTAAAAAAACAAATCAGCCAATAGGATTTCAGTAGCTCTCATCCTATTGGCTGATTTGAAAATGTCAGCCAATAGGAATGCAAGGTACCCTATTTTTAAAAGGGTACCTTGCATTCAAACTTCAGTGTATGGCGCTGATCGTATGAAGAGTATGATCCGTGCTGGATGTCATTGCCAGTCTTAGACAGCTCCGCTCCGCACCTCCACAGCTCCACGCCACCGGGATGAAGATAGAAGACGCTCCCGTGATAGAGGAAGATGTTGCCGCCTGGATGGATGACCGGACTTCAGGAACAGTGAGTAGATATTCTGGGGTTAGTGTAAGGTTTCTTTTTTTCATTTTTTGGGGTGTTTTTTTTTTAAGATTAGGACGTTGGGCAGTAAAAGAGCTGAATGCCCTTTAAGGGCAATGCCCATACAAATGACCCTTTAGGGGCAATGGGTAGCTTAAGATTTTTTTAGACTTAGGTTTTTTATTTTGGGGGGTTGGTTGTGTGGGGGGTTTTACTGTTGGGGGACTTTGTTGGTAAAATAGCTGTTTAACTTAGGGCAATGCCCTACAAAAGGCCCTTTTAAGGGCTATTGGTAGTTTACTGTTAGGTTAGGGGGTGTTTTTATTTTTGGGGCTTTTTATTTTTATAGGGCTATTAGATTAGGTGTAATTGTTTTTATTTTTGATAATTTTGTATTATTTTTTGTAATCTTAAAGTTTTTATTTTTCGTATTTGAGTGTTTATTATTTTATGTAATGTTAGATTTTTAAAATGTTTTCATAGTATTAGGTTTATTTAAATTTGTAATTTAGGTTTTTTATTTTTTTGTAGTGTTAGGTTTTTTTAATTATGTAATTTTGGATTTTTAATTAGTATTTTTTTTATATTTTATTAGAATAGTTAGATTAATGTTAGATTAATTTATAGTTTAATCTTAGTTTTTTTTACATTTTATTTATTTTAAGAAAGTTTAAGATAACTTTTAATTTAAAGTTAGGGGATGTTAGGTTTAGGGGTTAATAGTTTAATGTAGTGTTTCGCAATGTGGGGGGCCGGCAGTTTAGGGGTTAATATGTTTAGTTTATTAGTTATGATGTGGGAGGCTGGCGGTTTAGGGGTAAATAGGTTTAGTTTATTAGTTACGATATGGCGGGCTGGCGGTTTAGCGGTTAATGGGTTTAGTTTATTAGTTACGATGTAGGGGGCTGGAGGTTTAGGGGTTAATACTCTATTATAGTGTTGGGGATGTGGAGGGCCGGCGGTGTAAGGGTTACTAGATTTATTTAGTGTTGTCGATGTGGGGGGCCGGCAGTTTAGGGGTTAATAGGTTTATTTTAGTGTCTGCGATGTGGGTGGGCAGCAGATTAGGGGTTAATAAATTAAATATAGTATTTGCAATGCGGGAGGGTGGCGGTTTAGAGATTAATAGGTCATTTATGGGTGTTAGTGTACTTTGTAACATTTTAGTTATGAGTTTTGTGAAACATTTTTGTTTCGCAAAATCCATAACTACTGGTCTCAGATCGAGGAATGGCTCTTGTCGGTATAGGCTGTAACGCAAGCATTTAGCCGGACTACACAACCTGTAATACGGCGCAATGGAAAATCCTGCACTCGTCATTTTTTGAGTGCGGAATGGAGGGTTGCGTTAAGGCTAAAATGCTTGCGGCATAGCTATACCGCCGCAACTTGTAATATGCGTTACCGGCCATTCCACGTGCAATGGCCAATTTTTCAGCGGTATATAGCCGTACTGCACCATAACGCAAACGTTTTTATATCAGAATATGCTTTGAAAGATATTTTCTTATACAGTTTTGTTCAAATATTGAAATTTTGTTTATGACATTCATTCATTTTGGTGGTCTCTCCTTTTGTGGCTCAATCTAATTAATTAAGTAAAAGTATCTTCATATTCTTCCTCTACAGTTAGTATGATGGGGTAAGACATACCTATTTATAGTAGTGCTATCTGGTCTTGGATTGGTTAATTAGAGAGCTTAGTGGCACCATTAGATTTATTTAACCAATCCAAATAAATGTGTTAACAGTAAAATATATTACATATTTAAAAATATGAATATATACATTTGAAAGAAATTCCAGTGTATACACAGATGCTAACTCATGGGATGGGAATGGTTTTGCAATTAATAATTACTTCTATATCAAGAAACTTTCAGCTCACATGACACTGAAGCTTGCCCTTGGGCTCCTTAGAGATACTGTACATTATTAATAAAGTGCAAGGAATCAAAACACAAATAAATCAAAATAAAGAAAATTGTATTTATTTTTGTATACATACTTTTAGCAAACATAGGGCCAGACTACGAGCAGAGCGCTAACTGTTTCGTGCGAGGGTGTTTGTGCTCGTCGGGAGTAGCGCATATATTACAAGTTGAAAGTAAACTTATTTGCTCAAGCACAATTTAACTTAATGTGCATCGGGTTATCGAGACCTCAGAGCTCTGGTTAACTGTTACGCTTGAAGAAAAAGTATCACAAAAAGCATAAAAAATGCATTTCCCAGTACAGTTACACTCATAATAACACTGAGTTATTGCATTAAAAAGTTATAAGGGCTCAAAGATAAGAGGTTTAATGTGTTAGAAAAAAAAGGATGCAAAGGGCTTTGACATACTGTAAATATGCATACATATACATGTTGAAATATGTATATGTGTATGTATATATATATATATATATATATATATATATATATATATATATGTGTGTGTACAGATGTATTTATGTATTACTGTGTTTTAATGTATATTTACTGTACATATTTAACATTCCAATGTTTTTCACTTACATGATAATGTACTTTTTATTCTTAAATACATATTGTCATGAGATGCAGGACATATGCAGGACACAGCAATGTTGGTACAACTCTATTTTATTACAGAGCATAACAATACACATCTAGTCAGGTTGATTGTACTAAACTAACTGCGACACAGACACCGGACCTAAGCCCCGCCCCCAAACTAGTGACATCACATCCTGCTCTCATCACATCTTCCCCTTTTTTCAAAGGCAAAGCATACATTTGCATATAACAAATAACAGGGTATACGAACAGAGTATACAACAACATTTTTTTCTCGAACATTATATAAACAAATAGGTTAGAAAACATAAACAAATAAATTACATCCTGACTTGGACATCGGGGTAGACTACCCTAGTCCACAGTGACCATGGGATTATTCTGCCCATACTTCCGGTCACTGTTCTAGCTAAAGTCAGTCCCTATATCGGGCCGGAAGTTTCACCACTCTTCCGCTTGATGTAACTTTGCATGAACTGTCCTCTGATACAGAAGATGGTGAATTAGAGTCTGCTGGAGACAAAGATATATCCCCGCTGTGATCTTGCTGAGGGGAAGGCACCTCTCTTAGAACAGGGGATCCCACCGGCGGTGGTACTGAGGCATCCAGTTCCAGACTCTCAGGTACAGGCTGAAGATGTCTTCGGTTACGGCGTGTAACCGTCCCTCCCTCCGTAAGGACTGTGTAAGACCTTGGTTCTGGAGAGCGGCCCACTACCGTAGCAGGCGTCTTCCATTTCTTCTCATCATCCAGTTTAATTCTGACACTTTGGCCCGCTTTCAGTTCCTGTAAAGGCCTGACAGAATGTCTCCTGTCGTAGAAGAAACGATAACCCTTTTTGGCCTCTTCATCCCTCCTAAGGACTTCGTCCCGAGGAACAGGGCCAGGCGGCTTGAAGACACCCACTGAGGGTAAAGTGGTGCGAATCTGGCGTCCTAGCATCAGCTGTGCCAGGCTAAACCCGGTGGCTTGAATGGGCGTCGCCCTGTATGACAAGAGGGCTAGGTACGGCTCAGATTGCTTTAGAATGAAATTTGTTGTTTGAACTGCCCTTTCAGCCATTCCGTTGGCCTGCGGATAATGTGGACTTGACGTGGAATGTACAAAATCATACTCTCTGCTGAAAGCACTGAACTCTGTAGAAGCGAACTGCATACCATTATCACTCACTAGCTCCATTGGAATGCCCCAGCGGGTGAACAAGCTCTTCAGGCGAATGATAACGGCCTGACTTGTGATATCATTCAGGGGTGCAATTTCCAAATACCTGGAATAGTAGTCGATCACAACAAGAAACTTTTTCCCGTGCAGTTCACACAAATCAGCAGCTATTTTCTGCCACGGCCCCGCAGGCAGCGGAGTAGAAATCAAGGGCTCCCTTCTCTGAGTAGGCCGGCATTCCCGGCAAAAGGCACATGTAGACACGTGATTTGCAATGTCGGAGCTGATCCCAGGCCACCACACAGCTGTAGCTGCTCTCTCTCTGCACTTTGTAATGCCTAAGTGGCCATCGTGAATCCTGTTTAACATCTCCTTCCTCATGCTGACAGGAATTACAATGCGGTCTTGGAACAGCAACAACCCCTCCAGCTCCATGAGCTGTGACCTCTCTGGCTGGTAAGCATTTACAGACATCCAGGCTGCCCGGCTCTCGGGCCAGACTTCTTTTATGTACCTTATAACCTCTTGCAGATCTGTGTCCAAATATGTCTCTCTCTTTATCTCTTCCAGTTTCCTTGTAAAATACATATTTATACCTATATATCTGTAGAACAATCTCCTTTAGCGCAGGTTCTGGTATCCACCGAACTAAGCCTCCTATTAGCGTGGCCCAGGAGGCTCAGGAGTAGCATGGCTCCCCAGCACACTAGAGATAAGTATATCACCTTTAAAAACTGATTTAGGGAAAATTAATATATACTAATGAATTTCGTAGTATATATTTGTTTCTTTAAATTAGTTGGTGCATTCGTTTGGCTATTTGTTTCATGAAAACAAATTGAATTTACATATTTTCATTATGAATATGCATTCATAACAAAACAAAAATATATATCTTTAAGTTTAAAAAAAAATGGAATGAGAATGATTCCGGTAACTACAGAATAGTGAGGTTTTTCTTAAATAATGGTAAATGACATAATTGTGCTCTATATGGACAAAGTCTAACTACTTACAAGATCAAAGCCAACACAGGTTTATTGCAGGAAGATCATGTCAGACCAGTCAACATGATATTTTGAACTGCTTATTTGCTTAAGGGGTAGATATTTTTCTTTGTTCCAGCTAAAAGATGACATTTCAAAATGTATTACAGTTAGTAAACACTGGAACACCCCAATTTTGCTCCATATGAGGTTAAAGAGATTGAAACACTCATGTATGCATACTTCTGAATTGCTCCCCAGCTATATATTTAATTGGCGTGTAACAGGAGCTTAAAAATGGAGCCGTAAGCTACCGAAGTTGCAGACAGTTAAATATAGTTTACTACTCTAGTTTAGTACCAGGGTTAGATTGAAATATTTTGTGCAGTGCGTGCAGACAATCTATTCGTGTATGTGTAAGTTAACGTTGTGTTAACACTTCCATTCGGTGCAAGATTCCTCAAAAAATCCTGCCATAGCAAATATGTTGCTGAGTAACCCGACCTTACACTATAAAGGTTACATTTAACGCCTGAGCTCCTTACCTGTGATCACCTGTAGAGAGAAGGACACAGGAGTTTATGTAGGTCACAAACCAAAGATACATTGAATTTGTAAAAAAAAAAAATTTTTATTTAAGCAAAAACCTTTTATGATACATGTAATATTTAGTGCTGCCCTAAGCATAGGCCTAGTTGGAATTTTGTTTAGATATGTGTTTGATTATATTTTTTATATATAAATACATACTGTTATTTTAATAGAAACATAACTCCAACTTGTCCTATACCTGGGTAAGCATATGACAATACATTTATAAAGTAAAACACTTGCATTGTTTGCAAACTTTAATATCTCAAGGGGAAGTAGGCCTCAAAACGTTTAGTTTTACACCTAGTTGAGCATGCCTTAATGTTTGAGACTTTATCGACAGCTTCCCACAGTTTTACCTGTTTGTGCGTTCAATGGAAACAGGGGGTGTAATTTTGCACTTTTCATCTGACAGCAGTTATTTCATTTTGCGACCATGAACAAACTCTATGTATTTAGAGCATCAAGTTTTCTTACACTCAGATTGGATAAAGACCAAAAAAATCAGGCTTCTCCTAGATCGATGCTGAAAGGGACATTAAATACATAATTACAAGACAATTCTATTGTGTTGCTGTAGAATTCTGAATTGTTTATCATTATTATTATTAATATTATCAGTTATTTGTATAGCTTAAAAATTATTATCAATAGAAAAACTCCACCCACTATTTGCCTAATTTGGGGGAACATTTCTGAGATTTAGTACTCAGACAACAAGGCTTAAAGTACAATCGCCTAGATTACAAGTTTTGAGTGATATAGGGAAATTAATGAACGCAACAAAAGTGGCGTTATTTAATTCCCTATAGTGCTGCCATTACAAGTTTTACAAAACCCAGCTTGTGCAGGCGATATGGTGCTTTTAAGCTCCATACCGCACCAAAAACAAGTGCTGTTTTGACCAGTGTTAATTTCGTCGACTAAAACTAGACTAAAATGAGCATAAAACTAAAGAAATTCTGATGACTAAAATATGACTAAAACTAAAATGGCATTTTAGTCAAAAGACTATGGGGCCCATTTATCAAATTCCAAACGGAGCTTGAGGGCTCGTGTTACTGGCGAGTCTTCAGGGTTATAATTGACACCCCCCTGCTGGCGGCCAATTGGCTGCGAGTCTGCAGTGGGCGGCGTTGCACCAGCAGCTCTTGTGAGCTGCTGGTGCAATGTTAAATGCGGAGAGCGTATTGCTCTCCGCATTCAGCGAGGTCTTGCAGACTTGATCCGCACTGTTGGATCAGGTCTGCAAGACCTTTGATAAATAGGCCCCTATGACTAAAACTAAAACCAAAATGGCATTTTAGTCAAAAGACTATGACTAAAACTGGAAGCTATAGAGCAGTGTTTATTCCATTGCCAAAACATTTTTAATCAATTGATCCTTCCTAGAGAAATAATAATAATCCACGAGTATGGGTTTAAGTTATGCTGTGCCTGTGCTAGCTGCAGAAACTTTTTGTTGTGTTGAGTTACTTGATACTTGTTTTAATTATTAACAGAGAACTGTTAAAGTTTTTATATTGGGTAAAATGTGTAATGGCGTTACAGCCAACACAGTTTACAGTTTTTTTTTGTTATATTTTGAAGTTGCTCTTCTGTTTGTTTTATGAAACTTGGTTTTATTAAGTTTAATAAAGATGTTATACATCACAACGGCTAAATCTGTGTCTGTATTGCTTGTTTAAACCTTAATACCATAAATAATAACAGGTGTAATATTTACTCCTTGGGTTAATTTATCATGGTGTGGACAGATATGATCTGCTATAGCAAATCATGTCCGCCGCACATCGGTAAATGCCGACAGCATACGCTGTTGGCATTTACCATTGCACCAGCAGTTCTTGTGAACTGCTGGTGCTATACCGCTCCCTGCAGATTCGTGAGATGAGATTGAAGTAGAAGTCACTAATTAGGGTCTCTAATTTCTTATCCATGGGTTCCTTAAACGACAAACTATCCTTGAGAGGGATAGTGGTGCGCTTAGCGAGCGGGGAGATAGCTCCATCCACCTTAGGGACAGACCCCCACAATTCTAGCTGAGTCAGGAACCGGGAATAATTTCTTAAATGAAAAAGAAGGGGAGAAAGATGATCCAAGTCTCTTCCATTCATTTTTAATAATATTCACCATCTTAAAGGGAACCAGGAAAGTTTGGGGCACTACCCTGTCCTCATAAACTTTATCAAGCTTAGGAATAGAAGGTTCCTCGGGTAACTTCGGTTCCATAACCTCTAGAGTAGCTAACACCTCTTTGAAAAAAAAGCGTAAGTGCTCAATCCTAAACCTAAAATCTGATTTTTCTGCAGCCGGAGGTTTAGAGGCCACAGATTTTGACCCAGAGAGAGAGTCTTCTGAGGTATTGGACTCTTCCTCATCAACGGATAATCTAGATTCAGATACATCCAACGGAGTAAATGACCCCTGGGAAGGATAGCAATGTTTAACCTTTCGCTTGCACTTAGCAAGGTGAGGTAAAGCACTAAAGGCCGCAGACACCGCCATTTGCAACTGATCAGCAAAATCTAGTGGCCACAGGGCCCTCCTGCAGGAGGATTAAGTAGTGCACTTGGGAGCTGCATGTGTAATCAGAGATGATTGTAGGGAATGCACCTCATGGGACGGAGACCCCTCAGCGGTGGACGGTTCAGTGGTACTAAACATCTTGCTATTTTAGATATCACTATTTTATCAAGGCATGTGGAACATAGTTGAGCAGGTGGATATTCCATAATCTCCTCACAATAAACACAGGCAAAGAGGGAGTACACTCTAACGCATCAGAGTTCTCCATAGCATGCTCTCACTGTGAGGCTGACAGGACTACTTAAAACTCCAGTCTCATCTCAAAGAGTACTACCCTCCATAAGAGACTACTCCGTAATCTTCCGACACTTCTCTGCCATCCTCCTGTGATGAAAGGCAAAGAATGACTGGGGGATGAGGGGAGTGGTGGAGGTATTTAAGCCTTTGGCTGGGGTGTCTTTGCCTCCTCCTGGTGGCCAGGTTCTGTATTCCCACAAGTAATGAATGAAGCCGTGGACTATCTTCATATTAAGATGGAAAAGCCTTTTTTTTTTAAAATATATTTACTGCAGTGTAGGTTCCCCCCTAACCCCCCAACTTCCCTGATCCCCCCAAAAAAAGCTCTCTAACCCTCTCCCCTCCAGCTATTTGCCACCATCTTAGGTACTGGCAGCTGTCGGCCAGTACCCGGTTTGCTGCAAACTTGGCATTTAAAAAAAATGCTATTTTTTTTCTGTAGTGTAGCTGCCCCCCTCAATACACTACCCCCCTACCAGATCTCTTTCTGTTAATGGATCCCACATGGGATTCCCCTCATTGCCCCTCCTCCCTCCTTCACCCTCAATGACGCAGTTTTTTTTTATTTTGGGCATCCCCCTCCAGCGATGGGCAACCCACCCGCCTCCCTCATTACACTACCACTCAACGACGATCAGCACCACCGCTGTGTGATGCAAATAGGGCCACAGAGTGGCCCTCTCTGCATCGACAACTCTGCAAATTTATGGGGCATGCAGAAATAGTGCAATGTCGATATTTTGAACAAGATTGCGGAAGAGAAAAGCCCAGGACTGCAGCAACGTACAGGGTACGGCACTGGTCATTAAGGGGTTGACATGGGCACATATTGGTTCCCTTACCGATTGTACCATGCAAAGTTTGTACCTTAAAAATAAAGCTGCTCCATCAAACTTATTCAATCACATACAAATATCTATTCGCTTACTGTGTGATCTTACTATTAAAATAAGCAAATGTCTAACTTTAAATAACATTAATAAAACATTCTTACGATACCACACTGATAATTTTTGATTTTAGAAATTGTAGCCAGAAGGCAGATCTTAAGACTCTACTACTGGAATTTCCTAAATGAACTCTTCTCAAAGCTTTATTTCACTCAGGACTAGACTCTAACAACACACCATTTAACTTATGGTGACACACGCCACATAAATATAAACATACAGAAAACATATAGACATCAAATTAATAATAAAATATAACTCTAATAAAAGGACGGGGGATTCAGGGGAGGAATAAACAATAAAACTCGCAACCATACATTTGAAATGTCACCCTATGCAAAATATATGCAAATGAGTATTTTTCTCCAATACACATTTTGGTGATGAACCTTCTATCAATAGATGGCGCTGTTACACAATCTCCAGGAACTTTCTACCAACAGATGGCGTGATACACAATGTCCATTTATGTAATTGGGGAACTATCACAATTTAAATTAAAAAAAAAATTAAACTGGTTCTTAAACAGCTCTTGTTTATTTTATAGCATTTAAAAGACATTTTTTCTTTGTAATTTAAGATAATACATTTGCTTTATGTGTAAATGTTATCATCTTGATGCTCTAAATATAAATATAAACATTAAAATGTTAATTAAGTGCTTGTGTGCTGTTTAGAACCAGCAGCACAGCGTCAGTAAAGATATGGGTTGTTAAAGGGACATATCAGCCTAAATTGGAAACCAAATGGCTGCATTTCAGTTTTGAATAGAAGCATTTTTGTAACATACATGTATTAGAAAAAATGCTTCTAATAAAAACTATAGCTGTTTCAGAAGGATATTTAAGTATACACCGGGCACCAGCATTTTAAACACAGCCCTTGCTCAGAGCTCCTAAGGTGCTTGTACCATTTGGTAATAACTCAATTTGTTAATTGCTGACCTGATGTAAACCCCACTGGCACTCTGAGCAGCTGCAGTATTTAAAATGCTGGTGCACTGACAATATCTAGCTATGCTTCACATGCACCTGCAGAGAAACATGTTAACACTAAAACAGTGATGACTTTTACTGAAAGCATTTTTGCCAATACATGTATATAGCAAATATGTTTCTATTCAAAGATGTAATTCCTCTATGTGCATTTACATTCTGACCGGAATGTCCCTTTAAGTATTTTTGGTTGTTTTGTCCACTTCTTGCATATAACCAACAACCACTGAACATTAACTATTATGTTGTTCAACATGTATATTGAATTAATGTTGGGTGATTGTCAATTGTGTGTTAGTTAAATAATTGAGATCACTGTGGATAACGCTATGTAGCCTAAGTATAAAATAACCATTTACCATTTTCGGAAATAATAACGTTCAGATGCACAAATTACAAATTATATGGAGTCACAGGGTATGGCAGTTTAAAACACCCATCTCCCTCAATCTTTTGGTCACACAAGTGATTGTACCTTTTTTGGGGGACCCTTTGACATGGACCCTTTGAACTTGTACCTTATTTGCCCCTAAATTTGACATATTAGTAACTTAATGTGTAATTATGACCAATTGAGGGTACAACCAAAGCAGTTGCATCCTAAGGCCTAGATTTAGAGTTTTGTCGGTAAGGACCCGCGTAGCTAACGCCGGCTTTTTTCTGGCCGCACCATAAAAATAACTCTGGTATTGAGAGTCCACCTAAAGGCTGCGTTAGGCTCCAAAAAAGGAGCGTAGAGCATTTTTAACGCAGCTTCAACTCTCGATACCAGAGTTGCTTACGCAAGCGGCCAGCCTCAAAAACGTGCTCGTGCACGATTCCCCCATAGAAAACAATGGGGCTGTTTGAGCTGAAAAAAAAACCTAACACCTGCAAAAAAGCTGCGTTCAGCTCCTAACGCAGCCCCATTGTTTGCTATGCGGAAACACTTCCTACGTCTGCACCTAACACCCTAACATGTACCCCGAGTCTAAACACCCCTAACCTTACACTTATTAACCTCTAATCTGCCGCCCCCGCTATCGCTGACCCTGCATATTATTATTAACCCCTAATCTGCCGCTCCGTAAACCGCTGCTACTTACATTATCCTTATGTACCCCTAATACAACAAAAGAAAAGGGGGCGCCCTTGAGAGTATCTATAAATGGTAATATGTAGTATATGAGGTAGCTTATATGTTACCAATAGAAATGCACTTTTCAGTATAAATGATGATACACTGATTCAGTAGTAACTAGTATATATGTTGTGGACAGAGTAAATAGATGTTAACCTATACAATTTGATAATCACAATGTTAATAGGACAGTTGTATCTCACTCAAAACTAGTATATACGTTGTGAACAGAGTAAATAGATGTTAGCCTAAACAATTTGATAATCACAGTGTTAATAGGATAGTTATATCTCACTCAAAGATAGTGGTTAATGGGTGACAATGATCACTATATTGTCCTTTATAAAGGTCTTGATAGTAGAATACCAAGGCAGCAATCTGTAGTGGTCCAGACCAGGATCCTATTAAGCAATCTAAAATATCAAACAGAGACAGATGCGCCACATGGCCCAATATTGTAGTTTCCAAATTTATGTAGATTTTACTATATAGTTGAACTCACATGTATTGGAGCACCTCAATTGGTGCAAATGACACAGTCTGGGATCTATAACAGTCACCCAGCAGACCGGCCTCTCGAGTTGTTCAGGGTCTGTGTAAAATAGAAAACACAAAAAAGCCTATATGGCCTAGTATTGTATGACTAGAGTGATTTCACACCAGATAGTAGTATAAGATTTTGAACTCACATTTGGTGAAGCATCCCCAATGATGCTATAGAGACAAGCTGAGATTAATTCAGTCACCCAACAGACTTAGCTCGTGGCATACAGCATGCAATAGTCCTCTCAGTGGTCTTTAGGTCAGTGATATCCTCAGATAAAAACCAGTTCATAGGCAGCAAGTGTTTATAGTAAAAGTTAAAATCACTTTAATAAAATAATATTAAATTGCGACGCGTTTCTCAGTCTCAGACTGTTTCCTCAGGCATACCTCATTATTATTTAAAAAAAGAAGCAAATCGATTAATCTGTGACAAAGTTAATGTGTGTTAATAATAGGGTTTCCAACCCTCTTTTATTTCCAGGGCTCTACCTTATTTGTCCTTAGAACATTATTTCCCCTTATTATTTACAACATGTGAAATCTTCATTTCAAACATTTAAAGGGATAGGGAAGTGAAATATAAACTTGCACGATTCAGAGAATGTAATTTTAAGACACTTTCGGCTAGATTTGGAGTTTTGTCGGTAATGACCCGAAAAGCTAACGCCGGCTTTTTTCTGGCCGCACCATAAAAATAACTCTGGTATTGAGAGTCCACATAAAGGCTGCGTTAGGCTCCAAAAAAGGAGCGTAGAGCATATTTAACGCAGCTTCAACTCTCGATACCAGAGTTGCTTACGCAAGCGGCCAGCCTCAAAAACGTGCTCGTGCACGATTCCCCCATAGAAAACAATGGGGCTGTTTGAGCTGAAAAAAAACCTAACACCTGCAAAAAATCCGCGTTCAGCTCCTAACGCAGCCCAATTGTTTGCTATGGGGAAACACTTCCTACGTCTGCACCTAACACTCTAACATGTACCCTGAGTCTAAACACCCCTAACCTTACACTTATTAACCCCTAATCTGCCGCCCCCGCTATCGCTGACCCCTGCATATTATTATTAACCCCTAATCTGCCGCTCCATAAACCGCCGCTACTTACATTATCCCTATGTACCCCTAATCTGCTGCCCTAACATCGCCGACCCCTATATTATATTTATTAACCCCTAATCTGCCCCCCACAACGTCGCCTCCACCTGCCTACACTTATTAACCCCTAATCTGCCGAGCGGACCTGACCGCTACTATAATAAAGTTAGTAACCCCTAATCCACCTCACTAACCCTATAATAAATAGTATTAACCCCTAATATGCCCTCCCTAACATCGCCGACACCTAACTTCAATTATTAACCCCTAATCTGCCGACTGGAGCTCACCGCTATTCTAATAAATGTATTAACCCCTAAAGCTAAGTCTAACCCTAACACTAACACCCCCCTAAGTTAAATATAATTTATATCTAACGAAATTAATTATCTCTTATTAAATAAATTATTCCTATTTAAAGCTAAATACTTACCTGTAAAATAAATCCTAATATAGCTACAATATAAATTATAATTACATTGTAGCTATTTTAGGATTAATATTTATTTTACAGGCAACTTTGTAATTATTTTAACCATGTACAATAGCTATTAAATAGTTAAGAACTATTTAATAGTTACCTAGTTAAAATAATTACAAAATTACCTGTAAAATAAATCCTAACCTAAGTTAGAATTAAACCTAACACTATACTATCATTAAATTAATTAAATAAAATACCTACAATTACCTACAATTAAACCTAACACTTCACTATCAATAAATAAATTAAATACAATTCCTACAAATAACTACAATGAAATAAACTAACTAAAGTACAAAAAATAAAAAAGAACTAAGTTACAAAAATAAAAAAATATTTACAAACATAAGAAAAATATTACAACAATTTTAAACTAATTACACCTACTCTAAGCCCCCTAATAAAATAACAAAGACCCCCAAAATAAAAAATGCCCTACCCTATTCTAAATTACTAAAGTTCAAAGCTCTTTTACCTTACCAGCCCTGAACGGGGCCCTTTGCGGGGCATGCCCCAAGAAGTTAAGCTCTTTTGCCTGTAAAAAAAAACATACAATATCCCCCCCCAACATTACAACCCACCACCTACATACCCCTAATCTAACCCAAACCCCCCTTAAATAAACCTAACACTAAGCCCCTGAAGATCATCCTACCTTGTCTTCACCTCACCAGGTATCACCGATCTGTCCTGGCTCCAAAATCTTCATCCAACCCAAGCGGGGGCTGGCGATCCATCATCCATTGGCTGAAGAGGTCCAGAAGAGGCTCCAAAGTCTTCATCCTATCCGAGAAGAAGAGGCGATCCGGACCGGCAACCATCTTGATCCAAGCGGCATCTTCTATCTTCATCCGATGACGACCGGCTCCATCCTGAAGACCTCCACCGCGGACCCATCTTCTTCCGGCGACGTCCAACTGAAGAATGACGGTTCCTTTAAGGGACGTCATCCAAGATGGCGTCCCTCGAATTCCGATTGGCTGATAGGATTCTATCAGCCAATCGGAATTAAGGTAGGAATATTCTGATTGGCTGATGGAATCAGCCAATCAGAATCAAGTTCAATCCGATTGGCTGATCCAATCAGCCAATTAGATTGAGCTCGCATTCTATTGGCTGTCATTCTTCAGTTGGACGTCGCCGGAAGAAGATGGGTCCGCGGTGGAGGTCTTCAGGATGGAGCCGGTCGTCATCGGATGAAGATAGAAGATGCCGCTTGGATCAAGATGGTTGCCGGTCCGGATCGCCTCTTCTTCCCGGATAGGATGAAGACTTTGGAGCCTCTTCTGGACCTCTTCAGCCACCGGATGATGGATCGCCAGCCCCCGCTTGGGTTGGATGAAGATTTTGGAGCCAGGACGGATCGGTGATACCTGGTGAGGTGAAGACAAGGTAGGATGATCTTCAGGGACTTAGTGTTAGGTTTATTTAAGGGGGGTTTGGGTTAGATTAGGGGTATGTGGGTGGTGGGTTGGTAAGGTAAAAGAGCTTTGAACTTTAGTAATTTAGAATAGGGTAGGGCATTTTTTATTTTGGGGGTCTTTGTTATTTTATTAGGGGGCTTAGAGTAGGTGTAATTAGTTTAAAATTGTTGTAATATTTTTCTTATGTTTGTAAATATTTTTTATTTTTTGTAACTTAGTTTTTTTTTATTTTTTGTACTTTAGTTAGTTTATTTCATTGTAGTTATTTGTAGATATTGTATTTAATTAATGTATTGATAGTGTAGTGTTAGGTTTAATTGTAGGTAATTATAGGTATTTTATTTAATTAATTTAATGATAGTATAGTGTTAGGTTTAATTGTAACTTAGGTTAGGATTTATTTTACAGGTAATTTTGTAATTATTTTAACTAGGTAGCTATTAAATAGTTCTTAACTATTTAATAGCTATTGTACCTGGTTAAAATAATTACAAAGTTGCCTGTAAAATAAATATTAATCCTAAAATAGCTACAATGTAATTATAATTTATATTGTAGCTATATTAGGATTTATTTTACAGGTAAGTATTTAGCTTTAAATAGGAATAATTTATTTAATAAGAGTTAATTTATTTTGTTACATTAAAATTATATTTAACTTAGGGGGGTGTTAGTGTTAGGGTTAGACTTAGCTTTAGGGGTTAATACATTTATTAGAATAGCGGTGAGCTCCGGTCGGCAGATTAGGGGTTAATAATTGAAGTTAGGTGTTGGCGATGTTAGGGAGGGCAGATTAGGGGTTAATACTATTTATTATAGGGTTAGTGAGGCGGATTAGGGGTTAATAACTTTATTATAGTAGCGGTGCGGTCCGCTCGGCAGATTAGGGTCTAATAAGTGTAGGCAGGTGGAGGCGACATTGAGGGGGGCAGATTAGGGGTTAATAAATATAATATAGGGGTCGGCGGTGTTAGGGGCAGCAGATTAAGGGTACATAGCTATAATGTAGGTGGCGGCGCTTTGCGGTCGGCAGATTAGGGGTTAATTATTGTAGGTAGCTGGCGGCAACGTTGTGGGGGGCAGATTAGGGATTAATAAATATAATACAGGGGTCGGCGGTGTTAGGGGCAGCAGATTAGGGGTACATAAGTATAACGTAGGTGGCGGTCGGCAGATTAGGGGTTAAAATTTTTTTATCGAGTGGCGGCGATGTGGGGGGGCCTCGGTTTAGGGGTACATAGGTAGTTTATGGGTGTTAGTGTACTTTAGAGTACAGTAGTTAAGAGCTTTATGAACCGGCGTTAGCCCAAAAAGCTCTTAACTACTGACTTTTTTCTGCGGCTGGTGTTTTGTCGTTAGATTTCTAACGCTCACTTCAGACACGACTCTAAATACCGGAGTTAGAAAGATCCCTTTGAAAAGATAGGATACGCAATTGACGTAAGGGGATCTGCGGTATGGAAAAGTCGCGGCTGAAAAGTGAGCGTTAGACCCTTTTTTGAGTGACTCCAAATACCGGAGTTAGCCTAAAACCAGCGTTAGGAGCCTCTAACGCTGGTTTTCACGGCTAACGCCAAACTCCAAATCTAGCAGTTTGAAAATAGAAGTGAATTTAAAGGGACATGAAACACAATATTTTTCTTTTGCTTATTTGTCATAATTCAAACAGAGCATGTGGTTTTAAACAACTTTCCAATTTACTTCTTTTATTTAATTTGCTTTATTCTCTTGGTTTTCTTTTTTTAACGGAGCAGATATGCATAAGTGGGAGTATTCTCTTGGTTTTCTTTTTTTAACGGAGCAGCTATGCATAAGTGGGAGTAATCTGAAGACATCTGGGGGTCGATCCGATAAAAATCGTCGCCCGCAAAAGTTGGCGACGCCAATATTTGTGCGGGTTTGGTATCCTATATACGGCGCAAGCTAGAAGTTAGGCGCGTAGATTTCTGGTGTCGCCCGTAGTTTTTTGGCCCATAGACTGACATACAAAACACGCGCAATTTGCTATCCAATATACGGAGTAAGGACTTACGCGCGCAGATTTCACAAAATCTACTCCATTCTCAGCTCGCCACAAATTGAAGGCGCAGGAACCCTTGCACTGACTTAGAAACCAACGTAACTCTCTGAAGGCCTAACAAATGCATGCTTAACAATATACATAGCAGCAGCTTGATCACAAATAGTTAACCTCTTAAAAGCATTTATTATTCCTGCCCCTGCAAGTGTATCAAACCAATCACAAACAGCACAACCTCTCACCTGCAGCCTTAAAACACCTGCAAATGCACACCCTCATTAGCCACCATGTTTCCCTTGCAGTATATTACATTTAGAGTGAGACAGTGTCGTGGGGCACAAGGGGTGCTGGAACCCCTACAAGCCCCTGTTTTGGATGGTATCCCTGCTGCTGAGGTCCCTGGTCATGGTGCTGTAGCTGTCCCTGCTCCAGCTGCTGCTGCTGCCCTCCCTGCTCCTCCTGCTGTTGTCCCTGTTCCTGGTGCTCCCCATGCTGCTGTTGCTGCAGCTGGCCATAGGCCAGCAGGGCCTATAAGACGAAGGCATCAGCAGAGGGGAAGAGCACCAAGGGTACACAGGGTTAGGGTCACCCTGTTTGGGATGACAGAAGTGGAGGTCAGGGAAAAGTATCGCTTGACTTCTGCAAGCCTCATTAACCTATATGAGGTCTTGAAGGATGATATTGACCCTCAAGCGTATAGGAACCGAGCTCTGACTGGTATGCAGAAGCTGTTGTGTGTTGTACACTTCCTGGCAACCGGCTCATACCAGTCAACAGAGGGGCTTGTGTCTGGCCTAGCGCAGTCTACCTTCTCCAGGATTCTAGGGGAGGTTCTGACTGCTCTAGATAACCAGACACAACGATACATTCATTTCCCCCGTACCCCCCAGGAATGGAACCGTCTTAAACAAGGCTTCTATCGACTGGGGGGTATTCCCAATGTCATGGGGGCAATTGATTGCACACATGTGCGTATCGTGGCCCCACATGAGGAGACAATCCTCTATATTAACAGGAAAGGGTTTCACTCATTGAATTGCCAGATGGTCTGCGATACCAATCTGAAATTCTTACATGTGTATGCAGGCTTCCCAGGAAGTACATCCTGCGCCAGACCTCCTTATTCAATATGTTTGAAAATGGAACACTCTCTGGAGGATGGCTGCTTGGTAAGTACCTTCATTCTGTCTGTATATTTCTACTAAAGGGACACTAAACACAAATTTTAATCTCATGTTTCAGATAGAGAATACAATGTTAAACAGCATTACAATTCACTTCTATTATCTCATTTTATTTATTCTTTAGATATCTTTTTTTTAAAAAAATAGCAATGCACATAGATGAGCCAATCATGAGGCTTCTATGTGCAGCCACCAATCAGCAGCTATTGAGCATATCTAATATGCTTGTCAGCAAAAGTTATCTATAGAATGGAGAAAATGATCTAATCTGAGTAAATTATAAAGCTGATAGCAATTGCAGGTTCTTATTAAATGGACAGTCTAGTATAAATTGCACTTTCATTATTCAGATAGGACTTTTAATTTTAATAAACTCTCCAAATTACTTCCATTAACAAAATGTGCACAGTATTTGTATCTTTTATATTTTTGAGTCACCAGCTCCTACTGAGCATGTGCAAGAATAAGTGTGTATGCATTTGTGAATGGCTGATGGATGTCACATGGTACAGGGGGAGTTTCAAAATACATAACACTTTAAATTGTCATAAAAAATAACTTTGATATTAGACTAAATGCTATTGCATTGTATTGTTATCTTGCATTTTTTGATAATTAAAATCTACTGTGTTGACTGGTCCTTTAAAATAGATTTTTGGTCTAGACTAATACTGGCATAAAAGTAGATTGCTTATAATGCACAAATTTAATGTTTTTATTAAATCTATCTTTTATATGAAATTCATGTTGTGTCCCTTTAAAGCACATGATGTACCTGTAGTAATCCAAATACATATGTTACATGACAGGTGACACAGGGTACGGCTGCAGACCATGGCTATTAACCCCCTTGGTGCACCCCATTACAGAGCCACAACTCAGGTACCAGGAGGCACACATAAGAACAAGGAATGTCATTGAAAGGAGCTTTGGCCTATTAAAAACCAGGTTCAGGTGTCTGGATGTTACAGGCGGAGCACTACAGTATAACCCCCAACAAAGTGTGTTCCATTGTCAATGCTTGCTGTATTCTACACAACATTGCTGTGGACACACGTTTGTTGGGGGACATTGACCCAGAGCAGCAGCAGCAGCTGGTTCCTGTACCTGAGGATGTGGACAGGGGGACACTGAGGGGGAATGAAGTGAGGGATTATGTCATCCAGGAATACTTCACCTGTAAGTTACTTATTCATAAGTACAGTAAACCGTAACATTCACATGTATTATGATGTTTGACAGTACCTCACCAACCATTGCATGTGTATATATCATGTCTTGCAGAATTACAAACTTCGGATTTCCACTGCATGTAAGTGAAACTACTACATCCCAACCCCCTTCCCTTAAAGGGACACTATACCCAAACATATTCTTTCATGATTAAGGATAGAGAATATAATTTTAAAAAATCTTCCAATTTACTTTGATTACCTGTTTTCAGTTTTTCTTTAGATATACTTTAATGAAGACATAGCAATGCACACAGTGAAACAATCACAGGAGGCATCTATATACAGCTACTAATCAGCAGCTACCAAGCATATCTAGATATGCTTTTCAGCAAAGAATATCAATAGAATGAAGCAACATAAATAATAGAAGCAAATTATTAAGTTGTCTATGATTGTCTGCTCTTTACAAATCATGAAAGAAAACATTTTGCTTTCATGTCCCTTTAACAACCCTAATTACTGTATATTTCTCATTTGTTTCATTCATGTTTAGTTCACTATCATTAAGAATGAGGATAATGGATATTTATACCTTATGTTCACACCTTCTTTAAATACATTATTAGTTATATATACCAACGTGTCAATTTATATTGGATGTGAGAAACCTTGATTTACATCTTAGAAGTGAATATTACTATATGTACCGTTCATACACAACTATGTGATGTGGTTTATCGAACAGGAATATGTCAGAAACATGATAATAATACCTTTTTTGCCCATTTCAACACAGGTATTATTATATGTTTTAACAATATTACTGTACTAAAACACACCTCACATGGATGTGGATGACAATTATATGGTAAATAACAGAGGACAAGCTTTAGGATGAAATAGAACAAGATTTATTTTCTTTTAGGCCTCTTAGATGAGGGGGCTGAGGGGCCTGGAGTGGGTCTCCTGCCTCTCCTGGGTTGTGTGGATCCAGTAGGAGTGCTGGTCACAGATGAGATGCTTGAGGCGATGTCCTGCTGGTGGGTGAAATGCTCCACCAACACACCCAACAGTTGGTTCTGTTCCCTCCATCTGTGGTCACTCTAGATTTGCATGTCGGAAATGACTCTCAGCATTTGTGATTGGTTTTGTACCATAGCAGTTACAGATGCTGCCATGTCCCTTTGCAGCTCAATGGAACGCTGTTGTAATTGCTGTTGGCTCCTATGGAACTTGCGTTGGTCCCTCTGCATTCTCTCACAGGTTGAAGTTAGACTCTCACAGGTCAATGTTTGCCTCCTCTGTAGGGAAATGTATTCTTCACCCATGGCGGAAGTCAGTGGATCCATGGGCTCTTCCCCAGCAGGGACTATAGGCACTGGTTCCATTTCTCGATCCTCAGCTGGGGGTGCAGGCCCCGGAATCTCAGCTGGGGTGCAGGCCCCGGAATCTCAGCTGGGGGTGCAGGCCCCGGAATTTCAGCTGGGGGTGCAGGGCGAGGAATCTCAGCTGGGGGTGCAGGGCGAGGAATTTCAGCTGGGGGTGCAGGCCCCGGAATCTCAGCTGGGGGTGCAGGGCGAGGAATTTCAGCTGGGGGTGCAGGCCCCGGAATCTCAGCTGGGGGTGCAGGGCGAGGAATTTCAGTTGGTGGAGCTCTTCCAACTGCTGCCGATGGTGCAGATGTCCGGATGGACTGATAGTCCCATTGGCTGCTGGTGTGCATCCACTCAGCCTGCTGGTAGAATCCCTGAGTGGCATGATATTCTTGTGGGGGGGTAAAGACATCTACCCTTCGGGGCTGGCTTGGCTCCCCCTCCAAGCCAAAGGAATATTCCTCCGGCCAGGGCTCCTGCCAGGTATCTTCCTGTAATGCAGGCGGCATAACATTGGGATTCTCAATTGAGGCAGTCCAACCCATGTCATGCCTGGCATACTCCTGCTGGACTCTCTGGACCGGTGGTCGAGGTGGAGAAATACTTTGATCCGGTGTTGGAGGGGGATGCATGGGCGTTGGCACCCTGGTGACTGGAGGTTCTGTGGAGGAGTAAAATGATGAGAGGGATTAGTACAGTCAGATATATATCCATGTGGGCATACAATGCACATGCTAGGGCCTATCCACATTCTCATGTCAAACTCTATAACATGCATGTGCACATTGAGATTTGTGATATGATGGGTTTTAATATGCAAAGTATACATGTATGTGTTTCATACAATAGTTCTGTGTACATGTCAGTGATGGAGAAAATGTGTTCTTTAAGTGACACTATGGTTGTGATGACCATAGTGTCCATTTACTGAAAAGTCTACATGTGGCTTGTGGCCTGTGTTACTCTGAGACATGTTAGTATTTCACTATTCCACCTCATATCATGAATCTCAATGTGTTAAGTAGCATTAAATGGACATGCAACCCATTTTTATTCTTTCATGATTTAGCTAGCCAAGCATGCAATTTTAAACAACTTTGTAATTTACTTCCATTAGCTAATTTGCTTCATTCTCTTGATATTCTTAGCTGAAAAGCATTTCTAGATAGGCTCATAAGCTGATGATTGGTGGCTGCACATCAATGCCTCGTGTGATTGTCTCACCCATGTGCATTGATATTTAATAAACTAAGATTATGAAAATAATGATGAAAAATAGATAATAGAAGTAAATTGGGATGTTGTTGAAAACTGTATTCTCTATCTGAATAATGAAATAAAATTATTTCGGTTTCATGTCCCTTTAATGTTAAATCTCATTGTATATTTTGTTGTTAGTAGGCAAAATACCATGCTCATCATTGTGTACATGAATGTGTGACAATATAGGATGTTATAACTCAAATACATATAATACTGGTGTATGGGATGTTACTCATCAGCATTCTGTGCTGATGTTGCAGCCCCTAAGTCACGAGCCCCTGGAAGTCCACGGACTGCTGTGACGCTCAGGGACCTACGAATCAGCTCCTGCCACTCGTTGTATTCCGCCTCATAGTGAGGCCCACCTCCTGTTGCCCTCTGGGACATTGCTTCCTGGCCTATCTTCTCCTTGACTCTCCTCTTACAATCATTCCATCTCTTCTTTAGGCCATCCACATTCCTCCTCTGTTGGGACACACCATTGACGGCCTCCACCACCTTCTGCCAAGCATCTTTACGCCTATGGGCAACTCCTTTGCCCTTCTCTTGTCCAAAGAGGGCAGTATGGTTCTCCAGGACAGCCTGGACTAGAGCGAGGTTTTCTGCAAAACTGAAGTTAGGACACCTCATACGCTCCTCGTCCTGGGCCGCCTGGCTCCCTCCCTGGGATGTCCCTGGTGTGGGTTCCTCCCTATCCTCTCCCTCCTCCCCCCTTCTATCCTCATGTGCACCCTCTATCCCTCTTCTAAGTGTGCCTGGCCTTGGGGCAACCCCACTCCCATCCTCCCTTCTGGCTTTCCCTCTCCCCACTCCGCTCACTCCCTGACGGGGACCCTGCTGCTCCTCCTGTCCATAATCCTCTCCCTGCAACTCCCCTTCCCTCCTCCCCCCAGCCCTAGCTCTCCCTGACATCCTCACACTACACACACTCACACACTCACACTCACTCCCACTTCAATCACACACAATCACAACCAGACACTCAGCCTTTCAAACTGTAAAAGATAAATAAAATGTGTAAGGTGTTATCAAAAAAAAGTGTTGTGTATTTTGTATATGTGTGTATGCAAAATGTGTGCAATATGTAAAAAAGTGACAGTAAATGTACAAGCTTATCAAATCCTCCAAATCCGACCTAACTAAATATTATGCAATGCGCCTCTCTCTCTACTCTAACGACTTTCTCCTACTCACTGTAGTGTGCTGTAGCTCCAAGAACCAACCAAACACACTAAAGAAAATGGCGGCTGCGCAGGGGTTTAAGTATGAATTTTGAATCTCGTCATTACGTGGCGCATCTCTTAGAACTGGCGTTATTTTATAGGAGTCGTAGGCTAATTTGCATGAAACTACACTTTATTGAGAGTTTACGTGAACAAAATACAGGCACAAGTACTTGCGATGACTAAAATGTGTATTTGCGCACATTTTGCCTGCTCGCTGGTTTTTCCTACTTACGCCAGTTTAGCATCTGACGGCGCTGAATATTGGATAGCTAGAGTTGCGAGCTGAAACTGCGGGCGACGCGGGTTCCCTCGCTTGTGCCGCAAACTACGATCTATATCGGATCGCGCCCCTGGTGAACCAATGAAAATAGGCATTTTTGTGCAGCTACCAATCAGCAGTTGGCTGCCAGTAATGCATTGCTGCTCCTGAGCCTATCTAGATGTGCTTTTCAACTAAGGATATCAAGATAATGAATCAATTTAGATAAATGAAGCAAATTGGAAAGTTGTTTAAAATCTGTCTAAATCATGAAAGAAACATTTTGAATTTCATGTCCCTTTAAAATGTACTTCATTCTCTTAGTATCCCTTGTTAAAAATGAATACGCACCTATCATACACTAGTGGGAGCTGCTGCTAATTTGCACCTGCGCACATTTGTCTCTTGTGATTGGATAACTAGATGTATTCAGCTAGCTGCCAGTAGTGCAATGCTGTCCCTTCAGGAATGGATAACAAGAGAATGAAGCAAATTTGATAATAGAAGTCAATTGGAAAGTTGTTTAAAAATGTATCATAAAATAAAATTTTGGGTACTATCCCTTTAATATTGTGCCTCAAATGTGAAAAATTCCTGGTTTTGCAGAAAGTTGTTGAATGTGAATTTTGTTGCACTAAACTGTATCAATTTTTTGTTCAGTAACTACTTTTATTAAAACAAAAAACCCCAATTAAGACCTGTCCATCTAGAGTTTATTGTATCTCAGTCAACTGATATAAGGTAAACCTAAGGTATGTTTAAGTAGATATAAAGCAAGATAAAAGGTAAAACAAAAATATTAAGGGCCAAATTACAAGTGTAGTACTATTTAACGCTCCCACTTGAGCGTTAACTCCGCTAGAAGTAAGCTTTTTGCATACTTCGAGTAGCGCTTGCATTAGACACACATAAAATGACACACATAAAATGGCGATTTTAAAATATTGTAAAAACGATAATGTATTCCCCCATAGAAGTCAATGGAGCAAAAAAAGTGGAAAAAAAACCTAACACCCTGCTTGCACGCTAACCCGAAATGAAAATATGAATATTTCACTTGGTTTTTCTAGGTATAGGTTTAGTACCAGATATTGGGTTAGTACTAAGTATAGAGATATTGCTAGGAATAGGGTTAGTATAAGGTATAGGGTTAGTACTAGGTATAGGGTTAGTACAAGGTATGGAGTTATTGCCAGGTATAGGGTTAGTACAAGGTATAGGGTTAGTACTAGGTATAGGGTTAGTACTAGGTATAGGGTTAGTGCAAGGAATAGGGTTAGTACTAGGTATAGGGTTAGTACTAGGTATAGAGTTAGTGCTAGTTATAGGGTTAGTACTATGTATAGGGTTAGTACTAGATATAGAGTTAGTGCTAGGTATAGGGTTAGCACTAGGTATAGAGTTAGTGCTAGGTATAGGGTTAGTACTAGGTATAGGGTTAGTACTAGGTATAGAGTTAGTGCTAGTTATAGGGTTAGTACTATGTATAGGGTTAGTACTAGATATAGAGTTAGTGCTAGGTATAGGGTTAGCACTAGGTATAGAGTTAGTGCTAGGTATAGGGTTAGTACTAGGTATAGGGTTAGTACTAGGTATAGAGTTAGTGCTAGTTATAGGATTAGTACTAGGTATTGAGATAGTACTAGGTATAGGGTTAGTACTAGGTATAGAGTTAGTGCTAGTTATAGGGTTAGTACTATGTATAGGGTTAGTACTAGATATAGAGTTAGTGCTAGGTATAGGGTTAGTACTAGATAGAGAGTTAGTGCTAGGTATAGGGTTAGTACTAGGTATAGGGTTAGTACTAGGTATAGAGTTAGTGCTAGTTATAGGATTAGAACTAGGTATTGAGATAGTACTAGGTATAGAGTTAGTGCTACGTATAGGTTTAGTACTAGGTATAGGGTTAGTACAAGGTATAGAGTTAGTGCTAGGTATAGGGTTAGTACTAGCTATAGAGTTAGTGCTAGGTATAGGGTTAGTACTAGGTATAGGTTTAGTACTAGGTATAGGGTTAGTACTAGGTATAGAGTTAGTGCTAGGTATAGGGTTAGTACAAGGTATAGAGTTAGTGCTAGATATAGGGTTAGTACTATGTATAGGTTTAATACTAGGTATAGGGTTAGTACTAGGTATAGGGTTAGTACTAGGTATAGGGTTAGTGCTAGGTATGGGGTTAGTATTAGGTATAGGGTTAGTACAAGGTATAGAGTTAGTGCTAGGTATAGGGTTAGTACTAGGTATAGAGTTAGTGCAATAAATAACAAACAAAATTATCCAAAATTTTAAAAATTATTCTTATTCTAATACCCCCCCCAAAAAAAAAAACACTGCCCAAAAAACAACAACTAATCTATAAATAAACTACCAAAGGGCCTTTTGTAGGGCATCACCCTAAAGTTAATAGCTATTTTGTCAATAAAATCAATTAAATACCCCCTAAAATTACAACCCCCACCCCACCCAAAATAAAAAAAACCTTACAAAAGAAAACCTAATCTACCCATTGCCCTGAAAAGGGCATTTGTATGGGCATCACCCTTAAAAGGACATTAAGCTATTTTTCAGAACATTTTTAAAGAGGCGCAGAGGCGGAGGTCCATCGGTCTGACACAGAGGTCCTCTGCATGCGATCGTCCACCGCACACTGAAGATTGAATGCAAGGTACCCCTTTTATATTGGGGTACCCTTGCATTCCCTTTGGCTGAACAATTCAAATCAGCCAATAGGACCCGACATGAAAATATGAATATTTCACTTGTTTTTTCTAGGTATAGGTTTAGTACTTGATATTGGGTTAGTACTAGGTATAGAGATAGTGCTAGGAATAGGGTTAGTACCAGGTATAGGGTTAGTACAAGGTATATGGATAGTACTAGGTATAGGGTTAGTACAAGGTATGGAGATAGTGCTAGGTATATGGTTAGCACAAGGTATAGGGTTAGTACTAGGTATAGGGTTAGTACAAGGTATGGAGTTAGTGCTAGGTATAGGGTTAATGCAAGGAATAGGGTTAGTACTAGATAAAGAGTTAGTACTAGGTATAGGGTTAGTACTAGGTATAGTAAGTGCTAGGTATAGGGTTAGTACTAGGTATAGAGTTAGTGCTAGGTATAGGGTTAGTATTAGGTATAGAGTAAGTGCTAGTTATAGGGTTAATACTAGGTATAGGGTTAGTACTAGGTATAGGGTTAGTACTAGATATAGAGTTATTACTAGGTATAGGGTTAGTACTAGGTATAGTGTTAGTACTAGATATAGAGTTAGTGCTAGATATAGGGTTAGTACTAGGCAGTGGCGTAGCGTGGGGGGGGCAACAGGGGCGGTTGCCCCGGGCACATAATTCTGAGGGGCGCTTCCAGCCTCAACTTAGCAAAGGGAAGAAGGGAGGCTAAAAATTCTGACAGGCCCCCAGCTCTGTTCTCGACCCGTCAGGAATGTGGTGATGCCACGACTAAGGTAAGGTGTCAGGACCAGACTTACTTATAGCCCTGTTTTTGCCTGATACTAGCAACATGCAAAATGCAGCTTAATTACGGTTCTATTATTACCCAACAATTAAGTTCCCTTCCAACAAAGGACCCAGAGCCAGAATGCCATGCATTGCCTGGGGCACTTTTTAAGGATCTCTAAGCAGAGGTGGGGGGGAGGAATCCTTAAAAAGTGCAATAAATCTCTTTCAAACCCGTGGCACTGGTGGTAGCATGGCTGGGCTCTGCCTTTCTGTTAACCCCAGTTACCTAGTTAGTGGGATGGTGGGGTGATCAGAGACCATACTTTCATGTTTGACCGGATTCTGATTACAACTTATGCCATCTTGTCCTTGCACAAAAAAGTATATTTGTGGCAGTTGACAAAAATGAGGCCTTGTTTCCTGTATTTGATTTTTCCCCTCCATGATCTTCCTAGGGCAGAAGTAGATTTAGGGATTTGTGTGCTGTCTGGCACCATGATTGTGCTGCTCACCAGGCATTTCACTGTGTTTGTCTCTTATCAAAGAAGTCCTATGAATTCACCATCTTGAATCTATTTCTTGCTGGACTCCTGAGGTGTGGACTTTTACCAATTTATATGGTTTGGGTGCTCATTGCCTTTTTTATTTACATTAAACCCACCCTTACTGCATTTAAAGTAAAAAAAATAACTATCATTTGTGTTAGTAAATAAATTTAACAGCACCCCCCTAAATACCATACACCCTCCCCCCATATATGTATGTAATGCTGGGATGTCTGTTCCATGCCCCTTTTATATTGATTAATTACAATTGTTATATTTATTAAGGTAGAATATATACCCCACTTTTATATGTCATTGGCACCCAAAAGACAGTCTGCCCAGCAGGGACAACCTTATGTAACAGCTGTTAACCTGTGTGTCCCCTTTTCCTCTTTTTAACAACTTACCAAAAACCTATTGCACCACATATACAATATGGGTTGCTGCAATGTGGGGGTGGGTGCACCCTGTGGTCTGCAGTATTTGTACCATGAAGTTTTACAGATCAGGACATGTCACCACCAGATGGGGGTTAAGGGGGCCTTTCCCCCATGTGTAAAACGAGAATAAATCTTAAAATTTAATATTGTATATATTTGTCCAGCTCTGGAGAGCTGCAGACAGGGTTTGATCACAGGGGGATAGCACATAATGCTTGCAGGCTTCACCCACTGCCTCTTGTATTGCCAATATATTATTTTCATGGCTTTGTTTGTAAGGCGCTACTGATTAGCAGCTGCTTATGACAAGGGACATATTTTGGGGATATGGGTATCAGCAGCAATAACTGTTAGTTATCCAGTAAAGATGGTTAAGGGAGCATTTTGTGGGAGAGGAGACCGTATCCCTTGCTTTATGTGATCTACCAGGCTTGGGTCTTTGCTTGGTTTGTCCCAAATGTAAGAAGAAGCAGCATATCTAAAATGGGGTTGGGGGGGCGCAATACTTGCCTTGCCCTGGGCACTGACAACCCACGCTACGCCACTGGTACTAGGTATAGAGTTAGTGCTAGTTATAGGGTTAGTACTATGTATAGGGATAGTACTAGGTATAGAGTTAGTGCAAGGTATAGGTTTAGTACTAGGTATAGGGTTAGTACTAGGTATAGAATAGAGTTAGTGCTAGGTATAGGATTAGTACTAGGTATAGAGTTAAAGCTAGGTATAGGGTTAGTACAAGGTATAAGTTTAGTACCAGGTATAGGGTTAGTACTAGGTATAGAGTTAGTGCTAGGTATAGGGTTAGTACTAGGTACATAGTTAGTGCTAGGTATAGGGTTAGAACTAGGTATAGGTTTAGTACTAGGTATATGTTTAGTACTAGGTTTAGAGTTAGTGCTAGGTATAGGGTTAGTACAAGGTATAGAGTTAGTGCTAGATATAGAGTTAGTACTATATATAGGGTTAGTGCTATGTAAAGGGTTAGTACTAGGTATCGATGAAGCTTTCAATCAGCCAATAGGATTGAGCTTGCATTCTATTGGCTGTTCCAATCAGCCAATAGAATGCAAGCTCAATCTTATTGGCTGATTGCATCAGCCAAAAGGATTTTTTTACCTTTAATTCCGATTGGCTGATAGAATTCTATCAGCCAAACGGAATTCAAGGGATGTCATCTTGGATGACGTCATTTAAAGGAACCTTCAGTGTACTGCTGGGACCGTATGAAGAGGATGCTCTGTGCCAGATGTCTTGAAAATGGAGCCGCTCCACATCGGAAGGATGAAGATAGAAGATGCCGTCTGGATGAAGACTTCTGCCCGCCTGTAGGACCACTTCTTTCCGCTTGGATGAAGACTTCTCCCGGCTTCGTTGAGGACTTCTTACCGCTTGGATGAAGACTTCTCCCGGCTTCATAGAGGATGGATGTTCGGTCTTCAAAAACTGTAAGTGGATCTTAGGGGGTTAGTGTTAGGTTTTTTTAAGGGTTTATTGGGTTGGTTTTATTTTTAGATTAGGGTTTGGGCTGAAAAAGATCTAAATGCCCTATTAAGGGCAATGCTCATCCAAATGCCCTTTTCAGGGCAATGGGGAGCTTAGGATTTTTAGATAGGATTTTATTTGGGGGGTTTGGTTGTGTTGGTGGGGGGTTTTACTGTTGGGGGGGTTGTTTGTATTTTTTTTTACAGGTAAAAGAGCTGATTTCTTTGGGGCAATGCCCTGCAAAAGGCCCTTTTAAGGGCTATTGGCAGTTTAGTTTAGGCTAGTGGGGTTTTTTTTTTATTTTGGTGGGGATTTTTTATTTTGATAGGGCTATTAGATTAGATGTATTTAGTTTAAATATTTGATAATTTCTTCTTTTTTTGTGTAATTTAGTGGGGTTTTTTTTGTAATTTAGTTAATTGTATTTAATTAATTTAATTTATTTAATTGTAGTGTAAGGTTAGGTGTTAGTGTAAACAGGTTAGGTTTTATTTTACAGGTAAATTTGTATTTATTTTAACTAGATAGTTAGTAAATAGTTAATAACAATGTACTAACTAGTCTACCTAGTTAAAATAAATACAAACTTAGATGTAAAATAAAAATAAAACCTAAGATAGCTTAGGTTTTATTTTATAGCTAAGTATTTAGTTTTAAATAGGAATTATTTAGGTATTAATTGTAATTTGTATTTAGATTTATTTTAATTATATTAAAGTTAGTGGGTGTTAGGGTTAGACTTAGGGTTAGGTTTAGGGGTTAATAACTTTAGTATAGTGGCGGCGATTTTGGGGGCAGCAGATTAGGGGTTAATAACAGTAATGTAGGTTGCGGCGATGTTAGGGACAGCAGATTAGGGTTTAATATTATTTAACTAGTGTTTGCGATGCGGGAGTGTGGCGGTTTAGGGGTTAATATGTTTATTATAGTGGCGGCGATGTCGGGAGCGGCAGATTAGGGGTTAATAATTTTATTTTAGTGTTTGCGGGAGGGCCTCGGTTTAGGGGTTAATAGGTAGTTTATGGGTGTTAGTGTACTTTTTAGCACTTTAGTTATGAGTTTTATGTTACGGCTTTGTAGCATAAAAGCCATAACTACTGACTTTCAGTTTACGGTACGGCTCTTGACAGTACAGGCTGTACCGCTCACTTTTTGCCGAACAGGCAAACTCATAATACCTGGCGCTGTGGAAGTCCCATTGAAAAAGTTACGTTGCGTGACGGACAAAAAAGTGTGCGGTACAGATATACCTGCAAAACTCGTCATACCAGCGGTAGTGAAAAAGAGCCATAATGCTGCTTTTTAACCATAATGCAAAATTCGTAATCTAGCCGAAAATTATCCAAAATAATAAAAATGATTCTTATTCTAACACCCCCCAAAAAAACACCCCAAAATAAAAAAATAAAACCCTAATCTATAAATAAACTACCAAAGTGCCTTTTGTAGGGCATTGCCCTAAAGTTAACAGATATTTTGTCAATAAAATTAATTAAATACCCCCTAAAATTACAAACACCCACCCCCCAAAATAAAAAAAAAAACTAACAAAATAAAACCTAATCTACCCATTGCCCCGAAAAGGGCATTTGTATGGGCATTGCACTTTAAAGGATATTAAGATCTTTTTCAGCCCATTTTTCAGGCGGAGCAGAGGTCCATCGGTTCAACATGGAGGTCCTCTTCAGGCGATCGTCTGCTACACACTGAAGATTGAATGCAAGGTACCCCTTTTATATTGGGGTACCCTTGCATTCCTTTTGGATGAAAAATTCAAATCAGCCAATATGATGAGAGCTGCTCAAATATGATTGGCTGATTTGAACAGGGGTATTAGAAAAGGAATAATTTCTATTAATTTGGATTATTTTGTTTGTTATTTTTTGTAATGTTAGGTTTTATTATTTTTTGTAATTTTAGTGTTTATTATTTTTTGAAATTGTAGTTTTTATTTATTTTTTTGTTGTTTTTTTTTTAAGTTTAAAGGGACACTGAACCCAATTTTTTTCTTTCGTGATTCAGATAGAGCATGCAATTTTAAGCAACTTTCTACTTTACTCCTATTATCAATTTTTCTTTGTTCTCTTGTTATCTTTATTTGGAAAAGAAGGCATCTAAGCTTTTTTTTTGGTTCAGACCTCTGGAAAGCATTTTTTTATTGGTGGATGAATTTATCCACCAATCAGCAAGGACAACCCAGGTTGTTCACCAAAAATGGACCGGCATCTAAACTTACATTCTTGCATTTCAAATAAAGATACCAAGAGAATAAAGAAAAATTTATAATAGGAGTAAATTAGAAAGTTGCTTAAAAATTCATGCTCTATCTGAATCACAAAATATAAAATTTGGGTTCAGTGTCCCTTTAAGTTTAGGTTTTATTTTTATTTCACAGGTAAGTTTCTTTTTATTTTAAATAGGTAGTTAGTAATATTGTAACTTTAATTTAGGTGTATTTTAATTATCTTAAAATTAGGGTGTGTTAGGTTTAGGGGTTAATAGCTTTAATTAGTGTTGGTGATGTGCGGGGGTTAGGGGGTAATAGTTTATTTTAGGTAGTTGCGATGTGGGGGTGGCGGTTTAGAGGTTAATAAGTTTATTCAGTGTTTGCGATGTGGGGGGACAGTGGTTTAGGGGTTATTAGTTTAATTTAGATAGTTGCCATGTTGGGAGAAGGCGGTTTAGAGGTTAATAGCTTTATTTAGTATTGGAGATATGGGGGAACAGTGGTTTAGACGTTAATAGCTTTATTTAGTGTTGGCGATGTGGGGGGACGGCGGTTTAGGGGTTAATAGATTTATTTAGTGTTGGCTATGTGTGGGGGACAGCAGTTAAGAGGTTAATATTTTAATTTAGTGTTGGCAATGTGGGGGGATGGCGGTTTAGTGGTTAATAGTTTAATTTACATAGTTGCAATGTGGGGTGTCTGTGGTTTAGAGGTTAATATGTTTATTTAGTGTTAACTATGTGGGGGGATAGCGGTTTAGGGGCTAATAGTTTAATTTAGGTATTTACGACATCAGGGAACAGCAGCTTAGAGGTTAATAGCTTTAATTAGTGTTGGCGACATGGTGGAACAGCGGTTTGGGGGTTAATAGCTTTATTTAGTGTTGGCAATGTGGGGGGCAGCAGTTTAAGGGTTAATAGGTTTATTTAGTGTTGGTTATGTGTGAGGGATGCCGGTTTAGGGGTTAATAGTTTAATTTAGGTAGTTGTGATGTGGGGGGATGGCTGTTTTGAGGTTAATAGGTTTATTTAATGTTGGCAATAAGGGGGGATGACGGTTTAGAGGTTAATAGGTTTTTATTAAGTGTTGGCGATGTGGGGGGACGGTGATTTAGAGGTTAATAGATTTTTATTTAGTGCTAGCGATGAGGGGGGACGGCGGTTTAGAGGTTAATAGGTTTTTATTTAGTGTTGGCGATGTGGGAGGATGGCAGTTTAGATAATTTTGTTTCGGTATATTTATTATGTTAAGTTTAATCGTTTTTCAGATTCATTTGTTATTTCAGATCCATTCTTTATTCATATTCATTATTCTATTCTAAACTTTATGAATAGAGAATGGATCTGAAATAATGAATGAATCCGAAATAACAAATGGATCCGAAAAACGATTTAACTTAACATAACTTATATGCCAAAACAAAATTATTTATTTAACTTAACATAACTAATATGCCGAAGTAAGGGTTAGTACGAGGTATAGGGTTAGTATTCAACAGCCACAAAGATGCAGGCTCAGATGCAGGGAGGTAAATGCAAGCTCAATTTATTGAGATCAGAAAGCATCCATAAAACACACAGTGAAAGGACTAGGTCTTACGCGTTTCAGCTATGTCTTATTTATAGACCCTAGTCCTCATATCATTACTTACAAGGGTTAAACAATACAATAATGGTAATAATTATGTCAACTCACTTAAAGGGACATCCCCTAAATCTAACACTCATATTGCTCATAAATAAAACACATCCTATTGATGGACTATATGTCAAAAGATTCTTATGATAATATTGCTAGAGAACTGATAATCACAAACGAGGAGTATAGAACTACTATTATATGAAAGAGCTTAGTAACATGCAAACCCTATAATGTGTTACTTCTGTGAGGAATCATCTATTCCCAAAAGTTAATTATGTCCCCATCTACATAAAAATCCAAAAAGATTCATGCTTTTTAAGTAAAGCTTCCATATCCTCACCTCGGAAGGGCATTTAATCTGTTCCAAGACACACCATTTAAAAGAGCGTGTATCACCAAAATGGTAGAGAATAAAATGTGATGCAAGTGCAGAACAATTACTGATCTATCAATATCACTTAAATGTTCTCTGATTCTCTCCTGTGCTTGGCGAGTAGAACACCCTACGTATTGTTGGTTACATTGTTGGCACCATGCCATATATATAATAAATGTAGACCTACAATTTGTACATGAGTACATATTATATACCTTTTGTGTCACAGTAGACTGAAATGTTTTACTCACAATAGTATGCTCACATGCCTTTCATGTGCGACCTCCACACCACATCTATAATGACCCTTACATGTAATCCAACTAGAAAATTAGAGGGGTTAGGTTTTTGATCTTGGATCATACTAGGTGCAAGGATATTCCCCAAATATTTATTCTTCCTACTTACACATGTACAGCCACCTTTGGCAACATCATGAAGTATTTTATCCCCTAGCAAAATGGAAAAGTGTTTTTTTACAATATCACAAATTTGCTGGAATTGAGATGAATATGTCATTACAAAGATTAGTTTAGTAATCTGTTCCTTAGGTTTAGTACTTTCCTTAAGTAAACTCAACCTATCCATCTGAACCACCTGACTGAATGCTTTTTCAATAATATAATCAAGGTAACCACTTTGTCCCAAACGTAGTTTCAAATCCTCACTTTCCTGAAGAAACACAGAATTCTCAGTAGAATTGCATCTAATACGCATAAATTGTCCTTTGGCTATGCCAAATCTGCAATGCTTAGGGTGCAAACTCTTCTCATAAAGGAGAGTATTAGCAGCAATTGGCTTTCTATATAGTGTAGTCACAACTTTCTTACTCTCCACAAAGCATTAACTCTAGATAAGGCATGACCTTCTTATGAAAAGAGAAAGTCAATTTAAGACCAAAATCATTGTGTTAAGATAATCAACAAGAATGATACATTGTTGTTCTGTGCCAGTCCAAATAAATATCAAATTGTCAATACAGCGTTTGTACATGGCAATATGCTGTGTAAAAGGATTTTCCTCTGCAAAGATGTGGGGCAGCTCCCACCACCCCATGAAGAGGTTGGCATAGGATGGGGCGAACTTCGCCCCCATAACTGTCCCACATCTCTGCAGATAGAAATAACCATTGAACTCAAAATAATTATGTGTGAGTAAGAACTCTAAAGCATATAAAATAAATTCAGAGAGTTCAGAATAAGTGGAATATTTCTAGAGGAAAAACCTGATAGCCTCAATACCCAATCTATTTGGAATGGATGTGTATAAACTCGTTACATCTATAGTCAGCCATGACATATGTGGGGTCCAAACAATATCATTGGTTAGTGAAAAAAGATGTTTTGTATCACACAGGTAAGACAGAAGTAGTTTAACAAGAGGTTTTATCAATGAATCAATCCAATTCGAGAGGTTCTCGAATATAGACCCAATGCCAGCCACAATAGGTCTACCAGGGACATTAGTGAGGGATTTGTGAACTTTTGGAAATAAATGAAAAATGGGCACTACAGAAGACTGTACATAAACATATTCAAAAATTGGGTTGGTCAATAATATTAAGGTATACTGCCTCATTCAAAACATTACGTAACTTTTCCTGAAATCCTAATGTAGGATCACTGGGTAAGAAGGCATAAGCCGTTGTATCAATTAGTTGTCTAAGTGCTTCTCCAATATAGTCAGCTTTATTCATTATGACTATAGAGCCACCTTTGTCAGCCTGCCTTATCACCAAGTGATCCTTATTCAACAGAGATAGGATTGCATCTTTTTCAGTCTTAGTAAGATTAGAAGAAGTAGTATTAAGTTGTTGTGAAAGTGATATTAAATCCTGTTCCACTCTACTATGGAACAATCCAAAACAAGCCCCTCTAGATTTGGTGGGATAAAAGATTGACTTAGGGGAAAATCCAACATGAGGTGTTTTACCAGTGTTGATACCTAGGCCCCAATTTATCAAAGGTCTTGCAGACCTGATCCGACACTGCGGATCAGGTCCGCAAGACCTTGCTAAATGCGGAGAGCAATATGCTCTCCGCATTTAACATTGCACAAGCAGCTCACAAGAGCTGCTGGTGCAACACCGCCCCCTGCTGACTCGCGGCCAATTGGCCGCCAGCAGGGAGGTGTCAATTAACCCGATGGTATTCGATCGGGCTGATTTCCGGCGATTTCCCAGTGCCACCACTCATATCTGGTGTAACAGTAGTGTAGATTTAAAAAAAAAAAACAACACTTTTTTGACTGTGTTAAATAATAGCAGTCAGTTTCCTTCACACGTGTGCGTTTCAGTACCTGCCTGCCAGGGCACAGTGTCACCCCAGTGCAACTCATATCTGGTGTAACATTAGTGTAGATTTAAAAAAAAAACAAAACACTTTTTTGACTGTGTTAAATAATAGCAGTCAGTTTCCTTCACACGTGTGCGTTTCAGTACCTGCCTGCCAGGGCACAGTGTCACCCCAGTGAAACTCATATCTGGTGTAACAGTAGTGTAGATTTAAAAAAAAAAAACACTTTTTTGACTGTGTTAAATAATAGCAGTCAGTTTCCTTCACACGTGTGCGTTTCAGTGCCTGCCTGCCAGGGCACAGTGTCACCCCAGTGCAACTCATATCTGGTGTAACAGTAGTGTACATTTAAAAAAACAACACTTTTTTGACTGTGTAAAATAATAATAGCAGTCAGTTTCCTTCACACGTGTGCGTTTCAGTGCCTGCCTGCCAGGGCACAGTGTCACAAACTTCAAAGAACTCCAGCCACCATGTTATTTAAAAGACCTTTATTTTCTTATCCTGGGTCCAAACATACAACGTTTCAAGCCAATATGGCTCTTAGTCATGTACATGACTAAGAGCCATATTGGCTTGAAACGTTGTATGTTTGGACCCAGGATAAGAAAATAAAGGTCTTTTAACTAACATGGTGGCTGGAGTTCTTTGAAGTTTGTGATTGTGCTGAGGACTTGGCAAGTCTGTTGCTCCGTGCCCCACAAGAGAAAGATTCAGGTGTGCTGTTTTCCACTTTTTGGATTTTGCTGTTAGGGCACAACTCATATCTGGTGTAACAGTAGTGTAGATTTAAAAAAAAAAAAACTTTTTTGACTGTGTTAAATAACAGCAGTCAGTTTCCTTCACACGTGTGCGTTTCAGTGCCTGCCTGCCTGCCAGGACACAGTGTCACCCCAGTGCAACTCATATCTGGTGTAACAGAAGTGTACATTTAAAAAAAAAAAAACACACTTCTTTTGATTGTGTCAAATAATAGCAGTCAGTTTCCTTCACACGTGTGCGTTTCAGTGTCTGCCTGCCAGGGCACAGTGTCACCCCAGTGCAACTCATATCTGGTGTAACAGTATTGTACATTTAAAAAAACCTACTTTTTTGACTGTGTTAAATAATAGCAGTCAGTTTCCTTCACACGTGTGCATTTCAGTGCCTGCCAGGGCACAGTGTCACCCCAGTGCAACTCATATCTGGTGTAACAGTAGTGTACATTTAAAAAAAAACAACACTTTTTTGACTGTGAAATAATAGCAGTCAGTTTCCTTCACACGTGTGCGTTTCAGTGCCTGCCAGGGCACAGTGTCACCCCAGTGCAACTCATATCTGGTGTAACAATAGTGTACATTTAAAAAAAAAACAACACTTTTTTGACTGTGTTAAATAATAGCAGTCAGTTTCCTTCACACGTGTGCGTTTCAGTGCCTGCCAGGGCACAGTGTCACCCCAGTGCAACTCATATCTGGTGTAACAGTAGTGAACATTTAAAAAAACAACACTTTTTTGACTGTGAAATAATAGCAGTCAGTTTCCTTCACACGTGTGCGTTTCAGTGCCTGCCAGGGCACAGTGTCACGCCAGTGCAACTCATATCTGGTGTAACAATAGTGTACATTTAAAAGAAACAACACTTTTTTGACTGTGTTAAATAATAGCAGTCAGTTTCCTTCACATGTGTGCATTTCAGTGCCTGCCAGGGCACAGTGTCACACCAGTGCAACTTATATCTGGTGTAACAGTAGTGTACATTTAAAAAAAACTAGCAATTTTGACTGTAATAGATTGAATAGCAGTTAGTTGTCTGCAAGCGTGTGTGTCAGGCCTACAGCGTCTACTCTGCCAACTTCTGCCAGTGCACAGTGCCACTCATATCTGTTGTCACAGTAGCTTGCACGCATAGTACCACTAATCGGAAAAAAATGACAGACAGAGGCAGGCCACCCCGCAGGGGTCGTCGTGTTCGTGGTGCTGTGATTCCCTTTGGCCCTAGAATAATGCCCAGTGTTCAGAGGCCACGTACCCCGAAATCGAACATTTCTGAGGACATAGTTGACTGGCTAACACAGGACACCCAATCTTTTACAGCTTCCGCTCGGAACCTTGACGCACCATCCTCCTCCAGCTTAGCTTCGGGCACCTCTCAAGTTACCACTCGCCCGCCTGCCGCCACCACCAACACTAGCACCACAGCCGCTTCACTTGATCTGTCAGAGGAGTTATTTACACATCAGTTGGAAGAAATGAGTGATAGTGATGCGCAACCATTATTGCCAGAGGATGTAGATAACAGGGATATGTCTCAGTCAGGCAGCATTACACACATGGACGTACGGTGTGATGATGATGTTGTACCCGCTGCTGCTTCCTTTGCTGAGTTGTCAGATACAAGTGAAGCGGTTGATGATGATGATGCGTCCGTGGATGTCACGTGGGTGCCTGCTAGAAGAGAAGAAGAAGAGGGGGAAAGTTCAGATGGGGAGACAGAGAGGAGGAGGAGACGAGTTGGAAGGAGGGGGAGGTTACGCAAGGAGCTAGTGGCACAGTCAGACAGCATGCATTGGCACCCAGGGTCAGCCAGACAGCACGCCAATCAACGCATGCTGTTGTCACCACCAGAATGCCGTCATTACAGAGCTCAGCAGTGTGGCATTTTTTTTGTGTGTCTGCCTCTGACAACAGCGATGCCATTTGCAAACTGTGCCAAAAGAAACTGAGTCGTGGGAAGTCCAACATCCACCTAGGTACAACTGCTTTGCGAAGGCACATGATCGCACATCACAAACGCCTATGGGATCAACACATGAGTACAAGCAGCACACAAACTCGAAGCTGCCATCCTCCTCCTGGTCCAGAATCTTCAGTCACGTCAACCACTGCTGTCCTCCTTGCCCCCTCTCAACCATCCGCCACTCCGTGTCTCGCCTTGAGCAGTTCCTGCTCATCTGCCCACAGTCAGGTGTCTGTCAAGGACATGTTTGAGCGTAAGAAGCCAATGTCACAAAGTCACCCCCTTGCCCGGCATCTGACAGCTGGCTTGACTGAACTCTTAGCCCGCCAGCTTTTACCATACAAGCTGGTGGAGTCTGAGTCGTTCAAAAAATTTGTAGCTATTGGGACACCGCAGTGGAAGGTACCTGGCAGAAATTTCTTTGCACAAAAGGCAATCCCCAACCTGTACTCGATTGTGCAAAAGGAAGTAATGGCATGTCTGGCACACAGTGTTGGGGCAAGGGTCCATCTGACCACTGATACCTGGTCTGCAAAGCATGGTCAGGGCAGGTATATCACCTACACTGCGCATTGGGTAAACCTGCTGACGGCTGCCAAGCATGGAATGCGTGGCTCTACAGAGGAGTTGGTGAAACCGCCACGACTTGCAGGCAGGCCTGCTGCCACCTCCTCTACTCCTCCTACTCCATCCTCTTCCATAACCTCCTCGGCTGAGTCCTCTTCTGCTGCTGCATCTTGCTCCACATCAACGGCACCCCCCTAGCTCCCCAGGTACTATTCCACATCCCGGATACAGCAGTGTCACGCCGTCTTGGGGTTGACTTGCCTGAAAGCAGAGAGTCACACAGGACCAGCACTCCTGTCCTCCCTGAACGCACAGGTGGATCAGTGGCTGACTCCGCACCAACTGGAAATCAGCAAAGTGGTTAGTGACAATGGAAGAAATTTGGTGGCGGCATTGAATTTGGGCAAGTTGACACATGTGCCGTGCATGGCACATGTGTAATCTGATCGTACAACGCTTTGTGCATAAGTACCCAGGCTTACAGGACGTCCTGAAGCAGGCCAGGAAGGTGTGTGGCCATTTCAGGCATTCCTACACGGCCATGGCGCACTTTTCAGATATCCAGCGGCGAAACAACATGCTAGTGAGGCGCTTGATTTGCGACACAGTCCGACACATTGGAATTCAACACTCCTAATGTTCGACCACTTGATCCAACAACTAAACTTAACGACTATTTGTATGACCGGGGTGCTAGGACAGCCTCTGCGGAGCTGGGAATTTTTTTGCCACGTTACTTGACGTGCATGCGCAATGCCTGTAGGCTTATGCGTCCTTTTGAGGAGGTGACAAACCTAGTCAGTCACACCAAAGGCACTATCAGCGACATCATACCATTTGTTTTCTTCCTAGAGCGTGCCCTGTGAAGATTGCTGAATCAGGCCGTAGATGAGCCTGAAGAGGAAGAGTTGTGGTCACCATCACCACCAGAAACAGCCTTATCAGCATCGCTTGCTGGACCTGCGTCAACGCTGGAAGAGGATTGTGAGGAAGAGGAGTCAGAGGAGGAATGTGGCTTTGAGGAGGAGGAAGACCAACCACAACAGGCATCCCAGGGTGCTCGTGGTCACCTATCTGGTACCCGTGGTGTTGTACGTGGCTGGGGGGAAGAAGATACCTTCAGTGAGATCACTGAGGATGAGGAACGGGACATGAGTAGCTCAGCATCAAACCTTGTGCAAATGGGGTCTTTCATGCTGTCGTGCCTGTTGAGGGACCCTCGTATAAAAAAGCTGAAGGAGAACGACCTGTACTGGGTGTCCACGCTACTAGACCCCGGTATAAGCATAAAGTGCCTGAAATGTTACCGAATTACTGCAAGTCAGAAAGGATGCAGCAGTTCCAAAATAAATTAAAAAGTATGCTTTACACAGCGTATAAGGGTGATGTCACAGCACAACGGGAATCTAACAGGGGAAGAGGTGAAAGTAATCCTCCTCCTCCCACAACCACGCCGGCAAGGACAGGAAGCTTTACATACATGTTGTTGATGGAGGACATGCAGAGCTTTTTAAGTCCTACGCATCGCCACAGCCCTTCGGGGTCCACCCTCAGAGAACGACTTGACCGACAGGTAGCAGACTACCTCGCCTTAACTGCAGATATCGACACTCTGAGGAGCGATGAACCCATTGACTACTGGGTGTGCAGGCTTGACCTGTGGCCTGAGCTATCCCAATTTGCGATAGAACTTCTGGCCTGCCCCGTTTCAAGTGTCCTGTCAGAAAGGACCTTCAGTGCAGCAGGAGGTATTGTCACTGAGAAGAGAAGTCGCCTAGGTCAAAAAAGTCTAGATTACCTCACCTTTATTAAGATGAATGAGGGATGGATCCCGAAGGGACTGACAGTGGGCGATACATTCGACTAAAAAAGGCCTGATGAGATGAGCTGCCTTGGGCTAAAAATGGTCCACACGCTGCAGTATTTTATCTCTGAATGCCGGATGACTTGCGTGACTTATCCGCCACCAACTAGGGTTCAAGCCGCAATGTTTTAGGGCACTTTCTGCCTGGGAAACAAACATCAATTTTTATGGCCGCTGCTACAGCAGCCATATTCACGTCCCTTGATAGGGGACGTAACAGGGATTAAACTGATAAGAATAGAACTACTTAACATACCACTCCTATCTGGTGGCACATTAGATTGCATGCTCAGTGCCCCAAATTTTAAGTAGGAGGACCGATCAAGCATCTTTTTCCATCTCCCGGTTCCTAAAATCGATGCCATATACACGTCCCCTAATAGGGAACGTAACAGGGATTAAACTGATAAGACTAGAACTACTTAACACACCACTCCTATCTGGTGGCACATTAGATTGCACGCGCAGTGCCCCAAATTTGAAGTAGGAGGACCGACCAAGCATCTTTTTCCATCTCCGGTTCCTAAAATCGATGCCATATACACGTCCCCTGATAGGGGACGTAACAGGGATTAAACTGATAGAAATAGTACTACTTAACACACCTTATAATAATGCAGAGAGAGGCAACGCAGATAGAGGAGTGTGAAGAAGAGGAGTCAGAGGAGGAAGGTGGCTTTGAGGAGGTGGAAGACCAAACACAGCAGGCGTCCCAGGGGGCTTGTTGTCACCTTTCGGGGACCCTTGGTGTTGTACGTTGCTGGGTGGAGGAAGAGACCTTCAATGACATCAGTGAGGACAAGGAACGGGAGATGGCTAGCTTGGTATCCAACCTTGTGCAAATGGGGAGTTTGCGGTTGTGCAAATGGACTGTTTGCGGTTGTTTGCAGTGCGTTAAAGGGACAGTCTTGGCCAAAATAAACTTTCATGATTCAGATAGAGCATGTAATTTAAAACAATTTTGCAATTTACTTTTATCACCAATTTTGCTTTGTTCTCTTGGTATTCTTAGTTGAAAGCTTAACCTAGGAGGTTCATATGCTAATTTCTTAGACCTTGAAGCCCACCTCTTTCAGATTGCATTTTAACAGTTTTTCACCACTAGAGGGTGTTAGTTCATGTATTTCACATAGATAACACTGTGCTCGTGCACGAGAAGTTATCTGGGAGCAGGCACTGATTGGCTAGACTGCAAGTCTGTCAAAAGAACTGAAAAAAGGGGCAGTTTGCAGAGGCTTAGATACAAGATAATCACAGAGGTTAAAAGTATATTATTATAAATGTAAGACTACCTCGCCTTAACTGCAGATATCGACACTCTGAGGAGCGATGAACCCATTGACTACTGGGTGTGCAGGCTTGACCTGTGGCCTGAGCTATCCCAATTTGCGATAGAACTGCTGGCCTGCCCCGTTTCAAGTGTCCTGTCAGAAAGGACCTTCAGTGCAGCAGGAGGTATTGTCACTGAGAAGAGAAGTCGCCTAGGTCAAAAAAGTCTAGATTACCTAACCTTTATTAAGATGAATGAGGGATGGATCCCGAAGGGACTGACAGTGGGCGATACATTCGACTAAAAAAGGCCTGATGAGATGAGCTGCCTCGGGCTAAAAATGGTCCACACGCTGCAGTATTTTATCTCTGAATGCCGGATGACTTGCGTGACTTATCCGCCACCAACTAGGGTTCAAGCCGCAATGTTTTAGGGCACTTTCTGCCTGGGAAACAAACATCAATTTTTATGGCCGCTGCTACAGCAGCCATATTCACGTCCCCTGATAGGGGACGTAACAGGGATTAAACTGATAAGAAAAGAAATACTTAACATACCACTCCTATCTGGTGGCACATTAGATTGCATGCTCAGTGCCCCAAATTTTAAGTAGGAGGACCGATCAAGCATCTTTTTCCATCTCCCGGTTCCTAAAATCGATGCCATATACACGTCCCCTAATAGGGGACGTAACAGGGATTAAACTGATAAGACTAGAACTACTTAACACACCACTCCTATCTGGTGGCACATTAGATTGCACGCGCAGTGCCCCAAATTTGAAGTAGGAGGACCGACCAAGCATCTTTTTCCATCTCCGGTTCCTAAAATCGATGCCATATACACGTCCCCTGATAGGGGACGTAACAGGGATTAAACTGATAGAAATAGTACTACTTAACACACCTTATAATAACGCAGAGAGAGGCAACGCAGAGAGAGGAGTCTGAAGAAGAGGAGTCAGAGGAGGAAGGTGGCTTTGAGGAGGTGGAAGACCAAACACAGCAGGCGTCCCAGGGGGCTTGTTGTCACCTTTCGGGGACCCTTGGTGTTGTACGTGGCTGGGTGGAGGAAGAGACCTTCAATGACATCAGTGAGGAAAAGGAACAGGACATGGCTAGCTTGGTATCCAACCTTGTGCAAATGGGGAGTTTGCGGTTGTGCAAATGGACTGTTTGCGGTTGTTTGCGGTGCATTAAAGGGACAGTCTTGGCCAAAATAAACTTTCATGATTCAGATAGAGCATGTAATTTTAAACAATTTTGCAATTTACTTTTATCACCAATTTTGCTTTGTTCTCTTGGTATTCTTAGTTGAAAGCTTAACCTAGGAGGTTCATATGCTAATTTCTTAGACCTTGAAGCCCACCTCTTTCAGATTGCATTTTAACAGTTTTTCACCACTAGAGGGTGTTAGTTCACGTATTTCATATAGATAACACTGTGCTCGTGCACGAGAAGTTATCTGGGAGCAGGCACTGATTGGCTAGACTGCAAGTCTGTCAAAAAAACTGAAAAAAGGGGCAGTTTGCAGAGGCTTAGATACAAGATTATCACAGAGGTTAAAAGTATATTATTATAAATGTGTTAGTTATGCAAAACTGGGAAATGGGTAATAAAGGGATTATCTATCTTTTAAAACAATAAAAATTCTGGTGTAGACTGTCCCTTTAAATGGGGAGTTTGGTCTGTCACTGTGAAGCGGGCGTAACCCTTACACTACCTGATCGATACAACATCATACCTGATGTTTTAAAGCATGTTATTCCAAACAATTTAGGAATGTTAGGTGATTTATGACCTTTATGGCTTAAAACCAGACTCTGCATCAACTATGTAATTTTCCATGGGAGTTTTGCCATGGATCCCCCTCCGGCATGCCACAGTCCAGGTGTTAGTCCCCTTGAAACAACTTTCCCATCACTATTGTGGCCAGAAAGAGTCCCTGTGGGTTTTAAAGTTTGCCTGCCTATTGAAGTCTATGGCGGTTCGCGAACAGTTGTGGAAGTTCGCGTTCGCCGTTCGCTAACCCAATTTTTTATGTTCGCGACTTTTCTAAAGACAAATTAATCACATTTAAGTGTTGTGCTTGTTTTGAGTGCGGACTGATCTGAGAGCATAATAGCCTGTTCATCCTCTTTTCCCGACTCTTGTGTGGCCTCCTCTTTTTCTGATCGCCCCTCTTTGAAAATCCTTTTGTGAGCTTTGTTCTAAAAGAAGGGTAATGGGAACATTATCACCAGTTAGTATTAACTATAGGGATAATGCTAGGTATAGGGTTAGTACTAGGTATAAAGGCAGTTCTAGGTATAGGGTTAGTGCTAGTTTTAGTATAGACATGTGCAACGCTAAAAATTTTGTTTTGTTTCATCTAAAACCGCCGCGGCCCCCCTTATCGCTGACACTAAATAAAGCTATTAGCCCCTAAGCCGCCGCTCCCCACATTGCCAACACTAAATAAACCTATTTACCCCTAAACCGCCATTCCCCGACATCACCAACACTAGCTAAACCTATTAACCCTTAAACCACGGTTCCACGACATCGCCGACACTAACTAAAACACTAAATAAACCTATTAACCCCTAAACCGCCGTTCCCAAACATCGTCAACACTAACTAAACCTATTAACCCCTAAACCACAGTTCCCCAACATCGCCTACACTAACTAAACCTATTAACCCCTAAACCGCCGTCCCCCACATCGCAAAAATCTAAATTAAACAATATTAACCCCTAAACCTAACACCCCTTAACTTTAACATAATTAAAATAGACCTAATTAGACCAATAGCCCTTTTATGGGCTATTGGTAGTTTATTATAGATTAGTGGGTTGTTGTTTTTTGGGTGTTTTTTTTTTTTTTTTTTTAAACGGGGTATTAGAATAGGAATAATTGTTATTATTGTAATGGGATTTTTTTTATTTTTGGTGTGTTTTTTTTTTTTTTAGATTAGGCAATTTTTATTTTTAATGGGCCGAAAAAGAGCTAAATGCCCTTTATTTTTTTTTATTTTTTTTTGTAATTTTAGTGTTTATTATTTTTTGTAATTGTAGTTTTAATTTTTTAGTAATCTTAAGTTTTTTATTTTTAGTAATGTTAGGTTTTTTATTTTTAGTAATGTTAGGTTTTATTAGTGTAAGCTTAGGTTTTATTTTTATTTCACAGGTAAGTTTGTATTTATTTTTAAATAGGTAGTTAGTTAATAATTGTAACTTTAATTTAGGTCTATTTTAATTATGTTAACGTTAGGGTGTGTTAGGTTTAGGGTTAATAGTTTAAATTAGGTTGTTGCGATGTGGGGGCCGGCGGTTTAGGGGTTAATAGGTTTAGTTAGTGTTGGTGATGTTTGGGAACAGCGGTTTAGGGGTTAATAGGTTTAGGTAGTGTTGGCGATGTGGGGGGGTGCGGTTTAGGGGGTTAATAGGTTTAGTTAGTGTCGGCGATGTCAGGGAACTGCAGTTTAGGGGTCAATAGGTTTAGTTAGTGTCGGCAATGTCAGGGATCAGCGGTTTAGGGGTTAATAGCTTTATTTAGTGATTTAGTTAGTGTTGGCGATGTTGGGGAATGGTGGTTTAGGGGTTAATAGCTTTATTTAGTGATTTAGTTAGTGTCAGCGATGTTGGGGAACTGCGGTTTAGATTAGAACAATGAAAAATTCCGAATATGAAAAAAGAATGGATCCGAAAATTCAGAAACCGATTTATTAATTTTCAAAAAAATTCAGGATTTTAGTTATGGGGCCAATTCAGAAATTCGGATGCATTCCAATCTCCGAATCGGCCAAAAACGAATTGCACATGTCTAGTATAGAGGTTACTACTAGGTATAGGGTTAGTGCTAGGTATAGAGGTTAGTACTAGGTATAGGGTTAGTGCTAGGTATAGGGTTAGTACTAGGTAAAGGGTGAGTGCTAGGTATAGGGTTAGTACTAGGTATAGGGATTGTACTAGGTATAGGGTTAGTACTAGGTATAGGGATAGTACTAGGTATAGTGTTGGTAGTAGGTTTAGGGTTAGTACTACGTATAGGGATAGTGCTAGGTAAAGGGTTAGTACTAGATATAGGGATAGTGCTAGGTATAGGGTTAGTAATTGGTGTAGAGTTTGTGCTAAGGTATAGGGTTAGTGCTAGCTATAGGGATAGTACTAGGTATAAAGGCAGTTCTATATATAGGGTTAGTGCAAGGTATAGGCTTAGTACTAGGTATATGGTTTGTTCTAGGAATAGAATTAGTACTAAGTATAGGGATAGTGCTAAGAATAGGGTTAGTTCTAGGTATAGGGTTAGTGCTAGGTAAAGGGTTAGTACTAGGTATAGGGATAGTGCTAGGTATAGGGTTAGTAATAGGTGTAGAGTTTGTGCTAGGTATAGGGTTAGTGCTAGATATAGGGATAGTACTAGGTATAGAGGCAGTTCTAGATATAGGGTTAGTACTAGATATAAGGTTAGTGCTAGGTATAGGGTTAGTACTAGGTATAGAGGCAGTTCTAATTATAGGGTTAGCACTAGGTATAGGGTTAGAATAGAATAGCATAGAATAAGGAATATGAATAGAGAATGGATCCAAAAATATGAATGGATCCAAAATAACAAAATTTTTTAACTTAACATAACTTATATGCCAAAACAAAATTATTTATTTAACTTAACATAAAGAATATGCAGAAGTAAGGGTTAGTACTAGGTATAGGGTTAGTACAAACTATTAGGATAATGCTAGGTATAGGGTTAGTACTAGGTATAAAGGCAGTGCTAAGTATAGGGTTTGTGCTAGGTATAGAGATTAGTACTAGGTATAGGGTTAGTGTTAAGCATCGAGGTTAGAACTAGGTATAGGGTTAGTGCTAGGTATTGGGTTAGTACTAGGTAAAGTGTGAGTGCTAAGTAAAGGGTTAGTACTAGGTATAGGGATTGTACTAGGTATAGGGTTAGTACAAGGTGTAGGAATAGTACTAGGTATAGGGATAGTACTAGGTATAGGGTTAGTAGTAGGTATAGGGTTAGTACTAGGTATAGGGATAGTGCTAGGTATAGAATTAGAACTAGATATTGGGATAGTGCTAGAAATAGGGTTAGTTCTAGATATAGGGTTAGTGCTAGGTATAGGGTTAGTACTAGGTGTAGGTTAGTGCTAGGTGAAGGCTTAGTGCTAGGTATAGGGATAGTACTAGGTATAAAGGCAGTTCTAGATATAGGGTAAATACTAGCTATAGGGTTAGTGCTAGGTATAGGGTTAGTACTATATAAGGTTAGTACTAGGTATAGAGGAAGTTTTAGGTATAGGGTTATTACTAGGTATAGGGTTAGTTATAGGTATAGGGATAGTGCTAGGTATAGAGTTAGCACTAGGTATAGGGTTAGTTATAGGTATAGGGATAGTGCTAGGTATAGAGTTAGCACTAGGTATAGGGTTAGTTATAGGTATAGGGATAGTGCTAGGTATTGAGGCAGTTCTAGGTATAGGGTTAGTACTAGGTATAGGGATAGTGCTAGGTGTAGGGATAGTGCTAGGTATATGGTTAGTAATAGGTATATGGTTAGTACTAGGTATAGGGTTAGTACTAGGTATAGGTATAGTTTTAGGTATAGGGTGAGTACTAGATATTAGGTTAGTGCTAGGTATAGGGTTAGTACTAGGTATAGGGATAATACTAGGTATAGGGTTATTACTAATTATGGGGATAGTGCTAGGTATATGGTTAGTACTAGGTATAGAGGCAGTTCTAGGTATAGGGTTAGTACTAGGTATAGGGATAGTACTAGGTATAGTACTAGGTACAGGGTCGATACTAGGTATAGGGTTAGTACTAGGTATAGGGTTTGTTCTAAGTAGAGGGTAGAGGAAAAGGAGGATCAAGCTGCTTTCTTTTTGTAAGGAGGCAGACTAAATAATGTGCTGGTACTGGACCGGAGGTTATGAGGGTTGGGAACAGCTGGAGAGAGCATTCTGCTCAGGTAGGGTGGGAGCTTCCCAGAAAAGCTCTTAAACACAAGGCTGGAAAGATGGAGGGTGCATCTGGATTCCAGCGACAGCCAGTTTAGTTCTTTTTGCATGTCACAATGGTGGGTCCTGTAGTTACATTGTAGCACAAAGCGGCAGAAAGAGTTATACATTGTATTAAGTTTATTTAGGTGAGTTTGCGGTGCAGGTGCATATACTACATCCCCATAATCCATGAATTGCATCTGCATTTGCTGTACAATCTTTTCCTTTACTGTAGGGCTAAGGCAGGATTAATTTCTGTACAGGGCACCTAGTTTTGGATAAAGTTTAGATGCAAGTTTTTCTATGTGGAGGCCAAAAGATAGAATGGGGTCTAACAACATACCCAAGCATTTGAAAGAGTAGACTGCAGTCAGTGTGCAATTTGATTTTGTTTTGATGCGTAGATAGGAATTTTATAGTATGTGTAATTTAGGTACCCTTCCAAAGATTATTGTGACAATTTTGTCAGTGTTTAGGAAGAGTTTGTTTTTTGAGATCCACTTTTCTACCTCTGTGAACTGGTCTGCGTACATGTGTACAGTTGAAGATTTGCAGACATTTGGCAGATCATTTATAAATAATGTGAATAGTAGGGGGCCGAGGATGGAACCTTGGGGAACACCACACGTAACTGGGAGAGGGAGGGAGTTGCTGTCAGAAATGGAGACATACTGTGATCGATCTGATACATATGATCGAAACTAGGTTAGCAGACGATCACCAATACCTGAGTTTTTTAGTTTGAGCAGAAGTATGTCGTGGTCTACTGTTTCAAAGGCCTTTGCAAAATCAATGAAAAAAGCTCCAGTTAGGTCTCCTTGTTCCATGCCAGTTTGGATGTCGTTGCAGTTGTAGTGGAGTGATTCGGGCAAAACCCTGATTGAACAGGGGGCAGATTTGTTAGATTGTTGGTAGTATTCACATAGTTGCATATTGACGCATTTTTCTAAGATTTTTGACAATACTGGGAGCAATGATATTGGCCGATAGTTAGTAACCAAGGTTAACTCACCACTTTTATGGATAGGCATTACTCTTGCAGTCTTCCAAAGTTTGGGTATGTATCCAGACACTAAGGATTCATTAATTAGGGTTGTGACAGGTTTAGCAATTGCCGGCTCACTGAGCTTCAATAGCATTGCTGGGATTTGATCAGGTCCAGACTGATTTTTCATTTTTAGATTATTAAGGTGTTTCTTAATGACATTGATAGGTACAGGTCTAAAATTGAACTTCTCTATATTGGGTCTTTGCAGATTTAGTGGGGCTTGATGAACATTTGTAGTTTCAGTATGTGTATCATTTATTAGTTTGTCAAAAAATAAGTGTTAAAGGCATTTGCTACTTCTAAGGGATGTTGCAGGGTATGGTTGTCTACTTTGAGGATTGGGAGTGGATTGGGGGAGTGTGTAAGTTATTTATGACTTTCCAAAACTTTCTAGGGTTTGATATGTTATTGTTCAGATTTTCACAGAAATACTGGGCCTTGGCCAATTTTGTTTGTTTAGTGCATATATTTCGCCATTGTCTATATACACAGTGATTGTTCATAGAGCCAGTATGCTTGAACTTTGACCACAATTAATCCCGAAAACTGGTACATTTGAATGAGGTCAGCTGTGATCCAATTCATATGTGCTCCTTTTACTCTCACCTTATGCAAATTCCAAACTTGTAGAAGTTTGGACTGAAAGAATTCAACTGCAGAGTCTAAATCTGGAATTAGGTTTAATCTGTGCCAGGGGAGGTTATTGATGTCATTTAGAAATGATTGAAGATTACATGTTTTGAAGGACCTGGTGATTTTAACCTTGGGAGAGGATTTAGTAGCCTTTATTTTGCGCACGCAGTACACTAAGCAGTGGTCTCTGAAACTGTTAGGGAGAACACCTGCCTCCTGGATTCGGTCAGGAGAAGTGTAGAGAATCCAATCTAGCAGGGTGTGTTTATGGCTTTTAATGTTTATGCGAGTTGGGGAGGAGATTAATTGCGTTAGCTGCAAAGTCTTAAATGCTGAGCAAGAACTATTGTTGTTAGGATTCAGCCAATCAATATTAAAATCTCCAAAGACCAAAATTTCACTTTTTGGGTTTTGAGCTATGGTTTCACTAAGGAGATGGGCTATGTCAGAAAGGGAATGCACAGATTCCTGCAACAATGATTGATTTACTACACAGGATCTCAATTGTGCCAGAAAGGAAATCAAAGGTGGCAGGAGAGCTAAATTGTTGTAAGGGGGTGTACTTTGTGGAATTGTCAACATAAATTACAATGCCGCCTCCACTCTTTGCTTTATCATTTCTATAGAATGAATACCCATGTATTGCAATGTCAGAGTCAGGTTTTTTTGCGGTTAGCCATGTTTCAGAGATAACAATGATTTTGGACTTGTAATGTGAACACCATGCTTGCAGTGCATTGATTTTTGATAGTAAGCTGCAGATATTACAGTGCACAAAGGAGAGGCCTTTTTTAGCTGGAAGGCTAGGAATGGAATTTGTTGGGGGACCAGGGTTAGACTCTAAATAATTTACAAGAGCTTCCAGAAGGCTCAGGGCTGCCACTAGAAATTTTGGGGCCCCTGACTTAACCATTGATCAGGCACCCCCCTTTGGCATGTGCAATTTTTGACCAAGTGACTAAAACGTATATGCACTTTATTCTTAAGTGTCTATTTAAACTTGGAAATGTTGTAAAGGTAGTAACATACAAACACACAGACACACTCATACACTGAAACACACACACTCACACATAAGGATTCACATATAGACACTCTAGCAGACATGCAAAGAAACACACTCAGACACAGACACCCAAACAGACACTCAGCACTTGTTTACATTGATCTGACAAATAATGAGGTAGACTACAGTTTTGTAAAAAAAAAAGGAGATTTAGAAAACAAAATATTGAGTTCTGATTACCTTTTTGTGAAGGAAGATGCCAACTAAATGATGACAACAGCATGCAGTGGCTGAAAGGAAGGGCCCTGAACTGCCTACACAATAATTTAAAGGTTAAATGGTGAATTAGGTGACCTCCAGAAAGGTCTCATTAGTCTCAAAGTCTGTAGAAAGATGTGAATAATCAGTAGTAAGGTCAAAATGTCCTAAAAAGGAACAGACAATGGACTAACACACACAAACTCAAACTTGCACATACACACAAGGAAATACAGACAGAGACAGCCACAGAAAACACACAAAGACATATACACACACACACACACACACACAGAGACAACCACATAAAACACACAAAGAGGTACACACACACAGAGAGACAACCACATAAAACACAGAGAGACATACATACACACACCCTCACTGAGACATCCACAGAAAACCCACAAAGACATACACACACCCTTACAGAGACACCCATAGAAAAAGCTCAAAGACATATGCACATACCCTCACAGACATCTACAGAAAATGTACAAAGACATACACACCTACCCTCACAGTGAGACCCACAGAAAAAAAATACATACACACTCATAGAGACACAAACCAAAGCACAAAGACATAAACACAGACACCCACAGAAACCCTCACAGGAGGAAACATGTATGCACCTTGCATCCCCTAAATCAACGTTGTGTGACATGCATGATAAAAAAAATTGCTGAAATTAAGAGATCACTTTTTAAAGAATCTTATTTGTAAATGTGCAAACAAAAATAATTCTGTGAATTCAAAATTGTACATTAATGATCTGGGTAGATGGCTAGATGAAGAAAAGTACTTTTAAAAGGTTGACATATGTTTGTTTGCTTTTTCCCCAACCAAGAGCACCACTTCAAATATAGTGTACAAATGTTCCCATCTGTCAGCTGTACTTATGGATTTTGAAAATGTTGTACTCTATATGGTCTTGGTGGAACTATAAGCTGTGGTACTCATACCATTAGATCTGTTTAAATGCAGGATTTAGGCTTGTTGGTATGTATTTCAAAATTAAGTCAGGTGTAGTGTAAACTGAACAGTTTTAAGTTAACCTGTCTCATTTCAAACACTGAGCAATCTTTGTCTAAGAGTATAACATTTTATGCAGATGTAAAAATCTTAGATAAAATGCCTCCTTGCATCTGGAAAGTCCTTGCATAACGGGGCAGTAAACTAGAATGTAATATATATATATAGATATCTGCCAAAAGGGCACCTACCATTTGTGTATTGAGGAGGAAACATTTCTGCCTGGTTTTAAATATAGAATTTCTACAGCATTGTCAAATAATCATAAATACACTGCTGCTAAAAAAAATGTGTTTTTATGGACCCCTGGCCCTACCATACAACTACTACCACACTGAAGTTACAATCGGATATTGCACAAAGAAATAAAAAACCTTTGCTAAGTAAGTCCTACCTCATCTGCAAATGAAATTGATCTGCCTTCTGACTCAGGCACACATTGTACAAAGTGCCAAGTCTGTCTCACACTGTGCATAGTGGTTTAGTGCACACTCAGAAATCCTCTCAAATGCTAATACTTTACTCCTTGTAATAACATTTCCCATGCTCAATTAGCACTCTACTGTAGTACCCACTGGTGGCTGCCAAAATTTAACAAAAAAAAATAAAAAAAAATGTCTTGCCTCATGGGCCCCCCATGGCCCATTGGGCCCCTGACAGGAGTCACCCCTGTCACCCCCTGATGGTGGCCCGGAGAAGGCTACCTGTTAGTTAGCAAAGGGAAGATTGAACATCTGAATGTAAATTCTTTGTATCTTCTTGGAGTTCTGGGGCAGGAATATATTTCAAATCAGGCTGAAGGAGAGAGATATATTAAAGGGACAGTCTACCATAGAATTTTTATTGTTTTAAAAGATAGACAATTTTTTTATTACCCATTTCCCAGTTTTGCGTAACCAACAGTTATATTAATATACTTTTTACCTCTGTGATTTCCTTGTATCTAGGAACCTTCTTCCAGCCCCCTGATCACATGACTGTGACTGTTTATTATATATTGTCTAAAATTTAGCATTGTTTTGTGCTAAATCTTAAATAACCCCTGGGCCTGAACACAGTGTTATCTATATGGCCCACATGTACTTTCTGTCTCTTTGTGTTGAAAAGAGATTTAAAAAGCATGTGATAAGAGGCAGCCCTCAAAGGTTTAGAAATTAGCATATGAGCCTACCTATGTTTAGTTTAAACTGAGAATACCAAGAGAAAAAAAGCAAATTTGATGATAAAAGTAAATTGGAAAGTTGATTAAAATGAAAAGTCCTATCTGAATAATGAAAGTTTCATTTATACTAGACTGTCATTTTAAGGTCATGATGGGCCTGCAAAAATAGTTTTAAAGGAATGGGGAGGGTGCATTTATGAAGCTAAGGGTCATTCAAGCAAAAACAAAAGTTCAAAATATTACAGAGATAAGACTGAGGTATACAAGGGGGTGAAATAAAACCATTAAACAAATAAATAGACAGATATATTTAACATAAATGGGCAGAGATAAAGTTGATAAAATATGCAATGTGCTAGAGGTATGCAAATTATGACTACCACAGCCTGTAATTACAAAGTCATGGCAATATATACATTTAAAATAAGAAAATAAAAATAATAACCACTAAATATACAAACACATACAATAAAACAACTTGGTAGGTAAAATATAATGAAGAAACTGTCTTCCAGAAGGCTACCTGTTAGTTAGCAGAGGGCAGATTGTACACCTGAGTGTAAAATCTTTGTATTTTCTTGGAGTTCTGGGGCAGGATTTCAAATCAGGGGCGCGATCCGATATACGGCGTAGTTTGCATCGCAAGAGAGGGAACCCCCGCCGCCCGTAGTTTCAGCTCGCAACTCGAGCTATCCAATATACCCCGCCGGCAATTGCTAAAGTGCCGTAAGTCGGATAAACTAGCGATGTCCAGAAATCTGCGTAAGTACAAATTTCTGGAGACGCCAGTGACTTACGGCACTTTAGAAACTGCCGGCGCCTACAAAAACTGACTAAAGTATTAAATCTCCCGTACTGTCTAACACGCCTCCCAAACAGAGCCCGACACGTATACCCCTCTATCAGCTATCCCCCCTCACTCTCCTAATAATAAATGTATTAACCCCTAAACCACCGCTCCCGGACCCCGCCGCACCTAATAAAGTTATTAACCCCTAAACCGCCGCTCCCTGACCTCGCCGCCACCTACATTAACTACCCCCTAATGTGAGCCCCTTACTCCGCTGCCACCTACATTACCTACCCCCTAATGTGAGCCCCTTACACCGCCGCCACCTACATTACCTACCCCCTAATGTGAGCCCCTTACACCGCCGCCACCTACATTACCTACCCCCTAATGTGAGCCCCTTACACCGCCGTCACCTACATTACCTACCCCCTAATGTGAGCTCCTTACACCGCCGCCACCTACATTACCTACCCCCTAATGTGAGTTCATTACACCACCGCCACCTACATTACCTACCCCCTAATGTGAGCTCCTACCCTGCCGCCAGCTATATTAAAATGATTAACCCCTAATCCCCCTACCTCGCCGCCAGCTATATTAAATACATTAACCCCTAATCTAATCCCTCTACACCTCCGCCACCTATATTAACTATATTAATCCTAATTATATTAGGGTTAATATAGTTAATATAGTTATTATATTATATATATTAACTATATTAACCCTGATTATATTAGGGTTAATATTGTTAATATAGTTATTATATTATATATATTAACTATATTAACCCTAATTATATTAGGGTTAATATAGTTAATATAGTTATTATATTATATATATATATATATATATATATATATATATATATATATATATATATATATATATATATATATTAACCCTATCTAACTCTAACACCCCTAACTTAATTATTATTAAAATAAATCTAAATAATATTAATAATATTAACTAAATTATTCCTATTTAAATCTAAATACTTACCTATAAAATAAACCCTAAGATAGCTACAATATAATTAATAATTACATTGTAACTATTTTACGGTTTATACTTATTTTACAGGTAACTTGGTATTTATTTTAACTAGGTACAATAGCTATTAAATAGTTAATAACTATTTAATAGCTACCTAGTTAAAATAATTACCAATTTACCTATAAAATAAATCCTAACCTAAGTTACAAATACACCTACACTATCAATAAATTAAATAAACTACAAATATCTAAGCTAAAATACAATTAAATACACTAAACTAAATTACAAAAACCCCCCACTAAATTACAAAAATAAAAAAAGATTACAAGAATTTTAAGCTACTTACACCTAATCTAAGCCCCCTAATAAAATAATAAAGCCCCCCAACCCTATTCTAAATTAAAAAATAACCAGCTCTTTTACCAGCCCTTAAAAGGGCTTTTTGCGGGGCATTTCCCCGAAGTAATCAGCTCTTTTGCCTGTAAAAAAAACACAATACCACCCCCCAACATTACAACCCACCACCCACATACCCCTACTCTAAACCCACCCAAACCCCCCTTAAAAAAACCTAACACCAATCAGCCAATCAGATTGAGCTTGCATTCTATTGGCTCTTCCGATCAGCCAATAGAATGCAAGCTCAATCTGATTGGCTGATTGGATCAGCCAATCGGATTGAACTTGAATCTGATTGGCTGATTGAATCAGCCAATCAGATTTTCTTACCTTAATTCCGATTGGCTGATAGAATCCTATCAGTCAATCGGAATTCGAGGGACGCCATCTTAGATGACGTCATTTAAAGGAAACTTCAGTCGTCGTTCAGTCGTCGGGCCAGCTGGATGTTCCGCGTTGGAGGTCGGAAGATGCCGGAAGAAAGAAGATTGAATATGCCACTTGGAGGAAGACTTCGCCCCGATGGAGGACCTCTTCTTTGCCGCTTGGATGAAGACATCGCCGGGATGGAAGACCTCTTCTTTGCCGCTTGGATGAAGACATCGCCGGGATGGAAGACCTCTTCTTTGCCGCTTGGATGAAGACATCGCCGGGATGGAGGACCACATCTGGATGAAGAGTTCGGCCTGGCTGGGTGAAGACGACTCAATATAGGGAGATCTTCTGGGGGTTAGTGTTAGGTTTTTTTTAAGGGGGGTTTGGGTGGGTTTAGAGTAGGGGTATGTGGGTGGTGGGTTGTAATGTTGGAGGGTGGTATTGTGGTTTTTTTTTACAGGCAAAAGAGCTGGTTACTTTGCGGAAATGCCCCGCAAAAAGGCCTTTTAAGGGCTGGTAAAAGAACTGGTTACTTTTTAATTTAGACTAGGTAGGGCATTTTTTTTATTTTGGGGGGCTTTATTATTTTATTAGGGGGCTTAGATTAGGTAGCTTAAAATTCTTTGAATCTTTTTTTATTTTTTGTAATTTAGTATTTGTTTGTTTTTGTAATTTAGTTTAGTGTATTTAATTGTATTTTAGTTTAGATATTTGTAGTTTATTTAATTTATTGATAGTGTAGATGTATTTGTAACTTAGGTTAGGATTTATTTTACAGGTAAATTGGTAATTATTTTAACTAGGTAGCTATTAAATAGTTATTAACTATTTAATAGCTATTGTACCTAGTTAAAATAAATACCAAGTTACCTGTAAAATAAGTATAAACCGTAAAATATCTACAATGTAATTATTAATTATATTGTAGCTATCTTAGGGTTTATTTTATAGGTAAGTATTTAGATTTAAATAGGAATAATTTAGTTAATATTATTAATATTATTTAGATTTATTTTAATAATAATTAAGTTAGGGGTGTTAGAGTTAGATAGGGTTAATATAGTTTATATATATATATATATATATATATATATATATATATATATATATATATATATATATATAATATAACTATATTAAAGGGACAGTTTACTCAAAAAATTTCTTCCCTTTAATTTGTTCCCATTGATCCACTTTACCTGCTGGAGTGTATTAAATTGTTTACAAGTAACTCCTTTACCCTTATATTGGCATTTGAAATTGTAAATTTAGCATGTGGTATCCCCACCTATTCTGAAAGTTTGTGGCCGCGCGTACCAGCTATAGATAAGCTTTGTAAACACAGCCAGCAGAAGAAATTACACTCCCAGTGTGATAAAGCAGAGATAAGGTAATAAAATGTTGATTTTCCATTGTTCTCTCAAAGTACTGGTGATTGTTTTATTGACAGATTTAAGATAAAGAAGCAGGTATATGTGCACAATGTGATACAGTAATAAGATCTGATTATATCTACAAGCTCAACCTATTTTATTAGGCTGTGGCTTCAAAACACAAAATCAGAGCTTTAATATACAGAAATAAACCTCAAAAAGCTAATTTCCATACATTTTTTACTCTGCAGTTGGTAAAAAAAGCAATTGTAAACACATTAAGGGAAAAACTATTTTACAGTATACTGTCCCTTTAACTATATTAACCCTAATATAATTAGGGTTAATATAGTTAATATAGGTGGCGGCGGTGTAGGGGGATTAGATTAGGGGTTAATGTATTTAATATACCTGGCGGCGGTGTAGGGGGATTAAATTAGGGGTTAATAATTTTAATATAGCTGGCGGCGGGGTAGGGGGATTAGATTAGGGGTTAATTAATTTAATATAGGTGGCGGCGGTATAGGGGGATTAGATTAGGGGTTAATACATTTATTATAAGTGGCAGCGGTGTAGGGGGATTTAGATTACAGGTAAAAGAGCTGATTACTTTGGGGCAATGGCCCGCAAAAGGCCCTTTTAAGGGCTGGCAATAGAGCTGTTTACTTTGGGGTAATGCCACGCAAAAAGCCCTTTTCAGGGCTATTTGTAGGGTTAGACTTAGGTTTAGTGGTAGGGAAATTTTAGTATTTTAGGGGTTAATTAATTTAATATAGGTGACGGCGGTATAGGGGGATTAGATTAGGGGTTAATAATTTAATATAGGTGGTGGCGGTATAGGGGGATTAGATTAGGGGTTAATAATTTAATATAGGTGGCGGCGGTATAGGGGGATTAGATTAGGGGTTAATAATTTAATATAGGTGGCGGCAGTGTAGGGGGCTCACATTAGGGGTTAATATAGTTTAAATAGGTGGCAGCGGTGTAGGGGGATCATATTAGGGGGTAACATAGTAAATGTAGGTGGCGGCGGGGTAGGGGGCTCACATTAAGGGGTAAAACATTTAATGTAGCTAGCGGCAGTGTAGGGGGCTCAGATTAGGGGGTGATATAGGTAATGTAGCTGGCGACGGGGTCCGGGAGCAGCGGTTTAGGGGTTAAAAACTTTATTAGGGATTGTGGCGGGGGATCGCGGTTGACAGGTAGATAGACATTGTGCATGCATTAGGTGTTAGGTTTTATTTAGCAGTTCGCGGTTGACAAGTAGACAGACATTGCGCATGCGTTAGGTGTTAGGTTTTATTTTGCAGCTAGTTTAGGGAGTTACTGGGCTCCAATACACAGCGTAAGGCTTACTACGCCTGCAATTTATATCCCCAACGTGCTTAATTTACCAAATAAAAACAAAAGGTGTATTATGCAATGGTGTTGATAAATTGGATAAAAACAATATAAAATTAGTATACATTTATACACTCATTCACTATTGTGATATTACAAACTGGAATAAAATAAAGCAGAAGTGAACAGTTTTACAGTCTGAAATATATTTATCTTTTTTTTTCTCTGTCGTATGTAATAGAAAGTATTAAAATGTATATTTCATTTTTTTATTTGTTGAGAAATGTTTCTTCCTGTGCTGAAAATAAAATAAGAGTGTGTCAAGAGTGACTATTCAGGAGCAAAGTTGTGGGATTGTTAAAAATTTTAATATAATCATATGACTTAGTGCGATATGTCCTAAAGATCGCCTGGTTTACCAACAAATGCTAATTTCAGTCTCAACAGTCTAGGAAATTGTCCAGTGGAGAAAATGTTCTAAAAAGTGGGCTGACCCTCGCTGTACAGACAATCACCACTGAATGCAAATCTTGGCAGTTTGGAGAGGGCTTTTATTTAAGACATGTTTACACAACATATAATGTGCATTCAGTAAAAACAAAAATGATTTCTGTTTTGAAAAAGTTCAAATAATCTATGTGCAAACTAAACTTCACAGTAAATGCAGTATATCCCTCACAATTGCTCATCTCATCACTGAAAAGGTGCTGAGACAGGAATATGTGAAAAGGTTCACCTGCACTAGCGGTTATTGTTCAGAACATTAGGACGTATATGCAAAGTTTCCTCATTATAATACAGGTTACTCCCATGGAGATCTCATAAAACTCCCATAGAACGCCTATGTATGCACTATGTATGTGATCATTATTAATAAAGAACAAAAAAAAATTAAATAAACCTATATAAGCAGGGGATTTGTGGGTATATTGTACATGTGTATATTGTGTGCTATGTTTATACAGTAAAATAGCATATTATGAATTCTAGGTAAGTTTATTGTTTAAATAAATGTGTTTTTAACTTTTGGCATGTTCTTTTCTGTTTTGGAACTAGATTTTGTTTACAGGTTATTGATATCCCATTACATGTGTTACAAAGAAGATGGCTTTTTTAGCATTGTATTTGTATAGCTGCTACAAGTTCACACTGTACTGAAGTCTAATATTGTGAACAAAATGTTATATTTAAATACTAAATGTAATAATAATATAATAGAAGTAAATGTTAGTTCAAACTGTACTAATTTCATTTCTTTTAGAATATTTTACAATCTCTATGGTAATGCGGATACGTTTACTACATAGCGCTATTGTGATGTAAGCATCAGACCTGTATTTTCTATAAGAGACGTTTAGGGGTATATTTATCATAGTGCGAGCGGACATGATACAATGTAGCGTATCATGTCCGCTGCACATCGATAAATGCCAACAGCATATGTGAACTGCTGGTGCAATACCGTCCCCTGCAGATTCGTGGCCAATCGGCCACTAGCAGGGGGTGTCAATCAACCCAATCGTGTTCAATCTGGTTGATTTTTGTCCACAACCTCAGAGCAGGAAGACAAGTTATGGAGGAGCGGTCTTTAGACCGCTGCTTCATAACTTCTGTTTCCGGCGAGCCAGCTCCATACGGAGCTTGATAAATTGGCCCCTTAATATTAACTCTGGAGAACCAGTTTGCTTCATGAGCTCCCGTAGTTCCTGCACTCCAATACAGGGACACTATACTCTAAAATGGAAACAAATGCTGAAAATATTTTTTGCCTGAAAAAAATTGCTATTTTAAGTTGGTTGAAATTCAAATTGAAACAAATAAAGCAGAATACAGTAGTTCTACTAATACTCAGTGGTTGATGAGGAAAGTTCTATTCAGGCCCGGACTTAGCATCGGGCATACCGGGCAAATGCCCAGTGGGCCGGGGCCAGTTATCTTAGCCCTGCACAAAGGGACATACTTTTAAGCCTTAAAAACACAAACAAAACAAATAAAACAAAGCAAAACAAAAAAAAAATATGTTGGCTTATTCATGATAGAAAGATGCTATTGTCAGTTGTGAGCTCAGCTCCGACCATGTGTAAAAAAAAATAATTGTATGTTTTAAACATCTCATGGAGTTATCTGTTCATCTGCCAGGAGCAAATAACACAGTATGCTGTATAAGTCTAACAATAGCAGGGAGAATGCAAGATAATGCTGAATCGATGTATGTGAATACATGTCTATGCTGCAAGATAAAAAGAACGATGTGTAGGCTTCAGCAAAATTCAAAGAGTTAATGTTATGAAAACATAGTTTTAAATACTATTAACCATACAAAAGATCTTAAAATGAAGGTTTAAGCGCTGACTTAGCATTCGTTCAGAAAACTGCACACCTAAGCATGGAAAATAAAAGTGATACAATCAGTCATTTACAAGATATGGGTTTCTAGTAGTAACCCCCCCATGTAATGAGCTGGGATTAGGCGTCCATTTACTATAGTCACTTTACAAAGACATTCTTTTTTTACAGCCCATTCAACCAATACAAGGCATTTTAAAATATTTTTAAAAGTACTCACTGACTCAGACTAAGGGTTCGATTCTCTAAAGCGCTCTGGTCTGGTGAATTTTATAAAGGCAAACATTTGATTGAGAGATATTTATTTTGCTCTGCAGGGTTCTAGGTGTGAGGTAAAAATAAACCTGATGGCATTCCCACGTCACCACTCAAGGGGACGCAAAACAAACCAATATGACAATATGACACTATATAATAACAATAAAAAAATATAAATGGTGACTATAATTATTGCATATTAAATGCTATGACTTATCAGTCCAAGGTGTGATCAGTCTCTAAAGATGAAACTTCCACTTGGTTTAGCACTCTTTGGTGTCTTTGTTCTCAGATAACGGCCGCTCCTTCCCAGAAGTAGATCAGAAAAAAGTAATCTGTGATGGTGCAAACAAAACACAGAAGGGCGCCTCCTAGTGTAATATCGTACAAGCAGTATATATATGGCTAATCACAGGAGTGCCATCCGGACGGCAATTGAGAAAGGCAAGAGTGACCAACCTGTGGCCAGACATTTTATGGAGAAGGGTCACTCTGTGGCGGACCTGAGATTTAAACTCATCGATCATGTACCCCCAATGCCTAGGGGAGGTGACAGGGACACCCGTCTCCTACAGAAGGAGGCCGAGTGGATTTTCAAACTGGACACTATACACCCCAGAGGTTTGAACATGGGGATAGACTGGCATTGTTTTTTATGAACTAAGCTGTGTACGCTTCTAAGGTATCTGGTTGTATCTGTCTAAGGGGATTAATTTAGTTTGTACAGTATCTGATACTATGTTTGCATTCTTTTATCCACAGTGGGTTCATGAAGTCTGGTTGCTGATTGGCTGTAGGCTCTGCCCATATTTATCCTCCAGGAGGGGTGCCCAATGGGTGTACCCTTATTTAGGTTGTTTCTGTTATGTACATTAGTGGATGTTACTTTTGATGCACACCGTAGCGTTGACACATCACTGAGTGCTGGTGCTACTAACCTTGCACTACTGAACCCTGTTAGCACTAGTATTTTCTGTATCTAGGGGGATGGGACCTGCCTGTACTATGTATTTATTCACATTAGTTTAGGGGTCTCTTTTCCTTTATAGCGATCCTTATAATTCTGGGCCACCGGGCTCTAGCAAACCTGTAATCACAGCATCAGCCTGAAACATACTGTGACCGACATTTTGACTTTTGACTTTGGACTTTGGACCCCTGCCCCCCTATCTCATAGCAAAACTGTCACTCACACAGGGATAGGGGCTTGTCCCAGACGGCCTATCAGGGACCTTGCCTTACACAGTAATAATTGACTGGGCATGGCTTACACGCATGCGCACACTTATAGACATCCTTTTTGTGACCCTGTAAAATTGCCTATGCACGGACAATAGGTGCCTTGACCGCAAGACCGGTGCTGACAGGTTAGAAATGACAGACGCATATACCCTTCTCATCGTGTATGTCAGACTGAACTAGCTGGGTTACGAGACCTAAGTGGGTGACTCCTGATATCTGGGTATTAGGGGTGTTGTACTATCTACTGCATATCCTGCTGCATTTATTACGTTCATGACCCGGACCCTTCCTTCCCTTAGTAGTACCTTGGGGCCCTCTTACCATGCCATTTTAATAACTCTGTTTGTCCTGTGTGGGGGCTTGTCCTTTCTATCCTATTGGGTACCTAGCTGGAGCATTGGGGGCTGGACTGCGCCGGGTTTCCACGCATGCGCATATCCCTTGTTGTTCCGCTAGTAACTGTGCTAGATTCAGCGCGAGGTTGGTCCGATGCTGAACAGGGTGATTACATAGGTCGTGCTACACTTTGTGCATGTAATACGGTCACATCGTTTGAGGTATCTGTATAACGAGTTTGCTGCTATTTGCTTCTATAGCATTTATGGTACACATGACCCTTGACTATGTAGTACGGGTATTATGAGTTAGGCATTTACTATAAGTGCATTACGTGAATTGCATTTCAATATGATGAGGTGCCGATGTTTAACTAAACGTTTTTTCAACCCCTTTTTTCTACACATTCTTGTGTTCCTGTACTTAGCTAATAATATTGTGATATGTCTCTTTTAAAGGACACACTGCCACTGGGGTATTAGAAGTACTAATATACAGCAGGTGTATTATGTGGTAGGATGATGTGTTGATTTGCTAATTGACCTGATGCTAATTAACCATAATGATCTGGTTTCTTTGATGTCATTGTTGCATTGGTAAATGTATTTACTTTGAACTGGTTGCTTGGTTGCTATGGCAACCATTTTTGGCGGTTTTTTGCACTAGGGGGAGGGGTTTGTGTATGCTTAAATGTTTGTCTCACTTGTATGTTGTTGGTCTGATGAAGGGGAGCATTCCCCGAAACGTTACTGAATAAACTACTTGTTTTTTACTTAAGTCCAGAGAGTGCTGTTTCCTGTTTTGCTATATATATATATATATATATATATATACACAATGGCAATAGACTGGTACTCACAAGTGTGGCAGCACTCACTCGTGCTTAGTGGCACCTACTGGGATCTCAGTGTCCCAGCTCACTGTTCTTGGGCTCTCACACACCTCCGTCAGGGGCGTAGTCTCCAACAGCAAAAGAACAGGCTCTCAGTCAAGTGATAAGTATAAAATCACTTTTAATAAAATAGTATAAATACACAGTGTACAGAAAGTTCCCACTATGTATTAAAATCATGCAACTAGTTTCTCAGCTGGCACTCTGTTTCCTAAGGTATCTAAAAACTGACTGAGAGCTCTAACCTATAAACTAAACTAAACCTATAAACTAAACAAAACCAATGAAAACACCATTGTATTGTTACACCCCTACACGCAGCTGTTAGCCTGATTCATTTTCTACTTAACCCTTCATAGATCCCATACACATTTCTTTTGAAAGGAAGACCATATAAAGTTCTTTAAAAAACTCTATAGAATAATCAGGTTCACCATTCTCCAATGAGTGTAGCAAATTAGCCAATAGTGTATAAACCTTATTTGGTTATTCATGTATAATAGTTATATAGGGGAAAGGGGCTATGAGAGGATGCTACAGATGTATTGGGGGGAGGGGCTATGTGAGGATGCTGCAGACACATTAGGGGGAGGGGCTATGTGAGGATGCTACAGATGTATTGGGGGGAGGGGCTATGTGAGTATGCTGCAGACACATTAGGGGGGAGGGAATATGTGAGGATGCTACAGATGTATTAGGGGGAGGGGATCTGTGAGGATGCTACAGATGCATTAGAGGGAGGGGGTATGTGAGGATGCTACAGACGCATTAGGGAGAGGGGATATGTGAGTATGCTACATATGCATTAGAGGGAGGGGCTATGTGAGGATGCTACAGACGCATTGGGGGAGGGGATATGTGAGTATGCTACAGACGCATTGGGGGAGGGGATATGTGAGTATGCTACATATGCATTAGGGGGAGGGGATATGTGAGTATGCTACAGATGCATTAAGGGGAGGGAATATATGAGTATTCTGCAGACACATTGGGGGGGAGGGGTTATGTGAGGATGCTACAGACGCATTAAGTGGAGGGGATATGTGAGGATGCTACAGACGCAATGGGGGAGGGGCTATGTGAGGATGCTGCAGACACATTAGGGGGGAGGGGATATGTGAGTATGCTACAGACACATTGGGGGGAGGGGATATGTGAGTAAGCTGCAGACACATTAGGGGGAGAAGATATGTGAGGATGCTACAGACGCATTAGGGGGAAGGGATATGTGAGTATGCTATAGACGCATTAGGGGGAGGGGATATGTGAGGATTCTGCAGACACATTAGGGGGAGGGGCTATGTGAGGATGCTGCAGACACATTGGGGGAGGGGATATCTGAGTATGCTGCAGACACATTTAGGGGGAGGGGATATGTGAGGATGCTGCAGACACATTAGGAGGAGGAGCTATGTGAGGATGCTGCAGCTACATTAGTGGGAGGAGCTATGTGAGGATGCTGCAGGTGCATTAGGGGAGGGGCTATATGAGGATGCTGCAGACACATTAGGGGGAGGGGCTATGTTAGCCTAATGATGAGTGTATGTATGTTATATCTGAGGCTAACTGACACACACATACAGAGATAACAGGGTGAATAAGAGAAATAAAAAATACATTATAGTTAAAAAGCTGCTAAATCAATGTTTTCGTTTAACCCCTCTGGAAAAAGGCTACCAAACTTATAAATCCAATATGTTTCTCTTTGTCTCAAACAATTGAGATGATTGGTTCCCTGTTTGTGGGGTAAAAATATCTACATTACAATATAATGCTAGAAAACAAAAGCCACAAAGATTTCTCTCCATGCTAGAATTTTTTTAGGTATCGGGCCCTTAGTGTGATTTTTACAACATGAGTTTTTGATCATCGGGCCCTACATTTTGTCATGTAGTATATGAGGAATTAATTGGACATCTAATAGAATGGAGAATTAGATAATTTAAAGGGACAGTATACACCAATTTTCATATAACTGCATGTAATAGACACTACTATAAAGAATAAAATGCACAGATACAGATATAAAAATCCAGTATAAAACTGTTTAAAAACTTACTTAGAAGCTCTCAAGGTAGCTGGAAAGCCCACTGCAAGTCAGAAATAAGATAATCCCCCATTTCTTTTAGATATGAAAAGACCCTTTACACAAACAGGAGCAAGCTGGAGTAGGTATCTGTCGGTATTCTCCTAAAACTTTGGGGCTTGGTTAGGAGTCTGAAAATCAGAGCAATGTTATTTAAAAATAAGCAATACTCTAAAAAAACAAACAAAAAAAAAACTTTATGGGCTATCTAAATAGATAATCTACAAAACATTTATGCAAAGAAAAAATGAGTGTATAATGTCCCTTTAAGGACTGAGTATAAAAATTTCTCTGGTATGCAGAGAAATCACTTTATTTTTTGTGGATTATAATGTAGGTGTGTGCCCTTCCCACCCGGCATAATAAAATAAACAGATTTAAAGCAAAAATTTCTATCAAAACACTTCTATTATTATGATCAGTTATTTGTTGTGTGCCAACAGATTCCGCAGCACTAAAATATGCATTATGTCTTAGCAATCAGGGCAACCCATCATGTCTCCTAAAGAATTTTAACCACAACCACATAAGCAAAATCTCCATTATCTGTTTCTAATATCAAACACTGTCAGGATACAAATATACTCACTCAACATGTCTTTATTTCTTAAAATGAAATATATGTGATAACATAGGATAAATAGAGTGCAATAATATATTATAGTCTTTTAGAAAATTCAGTGTAATTCATATATTCAAGAAACAATGTGCTCAAAATAAAAATATACAAAAGTTTAAAGGGACATTGTACACTAGATTTCTATACACAAATGTTTTGTAGATTATCTTTTTAAATCGCCCATACAGGTTTTTGTTTTGTTTTTTGGTTGTTTTTGTGCTTATTTTTAAATAACATTGTGCTGATTTTCAGACTCCTAACCAAACCCCAAAGTTTTAGATTTATACTGATGTATACAAATTCCAGCTTGTTACTGTTTGTGTAAAGAGTTTTTCATATGCAGGGGAGGGTGGAGTATCTCTTCTTTTAGCTTTGCAGCCCATATCAATGGGTGTCCCAGTCTAACTTCATCAACAGTGGTAAATTTGGAGCTTCCAAGTACGTTTTTAAAAGGTTTTATACTGAATTTTTATATTAGTATCTGTGCATATTCTTCTTTATAGTAGTGTCTGTTACATGCAGTTATATGAAAATCAGTGTATACTGTCCCTTTAATACTATTAGAAGAAATATGAATAAGAATTTTGTAGAACACCAAGTGATTTATCTTAAACTAGGCAGTCTATTTAAAATTACTGTGACATTTTTTTAATCAAAAATAAATAATAATAATACCCATATAAACATAACCCCACCCCCCAAATAAAAACACCCTCTAGTCTAAACTGAACTACCAATAGCCCTTAAAAGGACCTTTTTTAGGGCATTGCCTTAAATTAAACAGCTTTTTTTACCTAAAAAAAATACCAATTACCCTCTAACATTAAAAACCCCCACCCAACCAACCCCCCAAAATAAAAAAACCTAAGCCTAAAATAACCTAATTGCCCATAAAGGGGCATTTGTGTGGACATTGCCCTCAAAAGGGCAATTAGCTCTTTTACAAACAGTCCTTTTGTGCCCATAAAAAAAATCCCTAATCTTTAAAAAAGAAAACACTCCAAAAAATAAAAAAAGTCTAACCCCGAATTAGGTACTCACAGTTCCTGAAGTCGGCGGCGGAGGTCTTCTTCCAGGCGGTGAAGGTCTTCATCCAGCGCGGAGCAGAGGTGATCACGGAGCGGAGGTGACCGTGGAGCAGGACTGGCAATCGAGGAACAGGACCTGGCGTTGCAAAGCAGGACTGGCGTGGAGGATACTCTTCATGCGGTTGCCGCCGCATACAGAATAGTGATGTTGCGAATAGTTCACTGGCGAATAGTTCCCGGCGAACATAGCTTGTTTGCATTTGCCGCAGCGGGCGAATATATGCAATGTTCGATCCGCCCCCTATTCGTCATCATTGAGTAAAACTTTGACCCTGTACCTCACAGTCAGCAGACACATTCCAGCCAATCAGCAGCAGACCCCCTCCTGAACAGCATCCATTTTAGATTCATTCGGAAGCTGCATTCTTAGTGAGAGGAGGGACAGTGTAGCTGCTGCTGATTTAATAGGGAAATTGACAGCTAGGCTAGTGTATTCAGTGTCCACTACAGTCCTGAAGGACTCATCTGATCTCTGCTGTAAGGACAGCACCCCAAAAAGCCCTTTTCAGGGCTAGAACATCAGTCTGCTTTTTTTTCCCTGTGTAATCTAATTGCAGTTGCCTGCCTGCCAGCGTGTGTGTCAGGCTCACAGCGTATACTGTGCCCACTTGCCCAGTGCCACCACTCATATCTGGTGTAACAGTAGTGTACATTTAAAAAAAACAACAGTTTTTTGACTGTGTTAAATAATAGCAGTCAGTTTCCTTCACACGTGTGCGTTTCAGTGCCTGCCTGCCAGGGCACAGTATCTGGTGTAACAGTATCTGGTGTAACAGTAGTGTAGATTTTTAAAAAAAACAACACTTTTTTGACTGTGTTAAATAATAGCAGTCAGTTTCCTTCACACGTGTGCATTTCAGTGCCTGCCTGCCAGGGCACAGTGTCACCCCAGTGCAACTCATATCTTGTGTAACAGTAGTGTACAATTTAAAAAAAACAACACTTTTTTGACTGTGTTAAATAATAGCAGTCAGTTTCCTTCACACGTGTGCGTTTCAGTGCCTGCCTGCCAGGGCACAGTGTCACACCAGTGCAACTCATATCTGGTGTAACAGTAGTGTACATTTAAAAAAAACAACACTTTTTTGACTGTGAAATAATAGCAGTCAGTTTCCTTCACACGTGTGCGTTTCAGTGCCTGCCTGCCATGGCACAGTGTCACACCAGTGCCACCACTCATATCTGTTGTAACAGTAGTGTACATTTAAAAAAACAACACTTTTTTGACTGTGAAATAATAGCACCCCAAAAAGCCCTTTTTAGGGATAGAACATCAGTCTGCTTTTTTTTTTTCCCTGTGTAATCTAATTGCAGTTGCCTGCCTTCCAGCGTGTGTGTCAGGCTCACAGCGTATACTGTGCCCACTTGCCCAGTGCCACCACTCATATCTGGTGTAACAGTAGTGTACATTTAAAAAAACAACAGCTTTTTTACTTTGTTAAAGGGACAGTCAAGTATAAATTAAATTTTCATTATTCAGATAGGACTTTTAATTTTAATTGACATTCCAATTTACTTATATCATCAAATTTGCTTTTTTTCTCTTGGTATTCTTAGTTTAAACTAAACATTGGTAGGCTCATATGCTAATTTCTAAGCCTTTGAGGGCTGCCTCTTATCACATGCTTTTTAAATCTCTTTTCAACACAAAGAGACAGAAAGTACACGTGGGCTATATAGATAACACTGTGTTCAGGCACAGAAAGTTATTTAAGATTTAGCACATTACAATGCTAAATTTAAGACAATAGATAATAAACAGTCATGTGATCAGGGGGCTGGAAGAAGGTTCCTAGATACAAGGTAATCACAAAGGTAAAAAGTACATTAATATAACTGTGTTGGTTATGCAAAACTGGGGAATGAGTAATAAACGGATTATCTATCTTTTAAAACAATAACAATTCTATGGTTGACTGTCCCTTTAAATAATAGCAGTCAGTTTCCTTCACACGTGTGCGTTTCATTGCCTGTCTGCCAGGGCACAGTGTCACACCAGTGCAACTCATATCTGGTGTAACAGTAGTGTACATTTAAAAAAACAACACTTTTTTGACTGTGAAATAATAGCAGTCAGTTTCCTTCACACGTGTGTGTTTCAGTGCCTGCCTGCCAGGGCACAGTGTCACACCAGTGCCACCTCTCATATCTGTTGTAACAGTAGTGTACATTTAAAAAAACAACACTTTTTTGACTGTGTTAAATAATAGCAGTCAGTTTCCTTCACACGTGTGCGTTTCAGTGCCTGCCTGCCAGGGCACAGTGTCACACCAGTGCAACTCATATCTGGTGTAACAGTAGTGTACATTTAAAAAAAAAAACACTTTTTTGACTGTGAAATAATAGCAGTCAGTTTCCTTCACACGTGTGCGTTTCAGTGCCTGCCTGCCAGGGCACAGTGTCACACCAGTGCAACTCATATCTGGTGTAACAGTAGTGTAGATTTAAAAAACAACAACACTTTTTTGACTGTGTTAAATAATAGCAGTCAGTTTCCTTCACACGTGTGTGTTTCAGTGCCTGCCTGCCAGGGCACAGTGTCACACCAGTGCCACCTCTCATATCTGTTGTAACAGTAGTGTACATTTAAAAAAACAACACTTTTTTGACTGTGTTAAATAATAGCAGTCAGTTTCCTTCACACGTGTGCGTTTCAGTGCCTGCAATTCGTGAAAAACAATATCAAAAACAAAATAAGTCCTTGATGGAGGTGCGCCTATGGTGACAAATGTGGCAAACAATCCGATATATGGCTGCTCTTCTATAGCGTGCGTCGACGGTAAGGAAATCTGTAGAAGGGAAACAGGAAGGCGCCAATAGGGTGATAACGTATAAACCCTGACAGGTAAGTATAACGAGAGAAGAGGTACTCACAAGCAGGGCGGCACTTGAACGTGCCTAGCCAAGCGGGCCGGGACCACAGCGTCGCCCGGGAGACTCACAACGGCAACAACACCAATCCTCGAGCCGGACCAAGTTCCGTGTGGCCAATCAGGAACGCTGGATGATGACACACCTCCCTCTTCGTATGCCGATACTGATCACAGGCATAGAGGGTAGGAGACAGGAACCAACTGTGTAAAGCTCTCCCGAATGCCGAGAGTTTGAATCACACAAGCCAAAAAAGCTGGAAAGAGGAAGGAGCAAACTCCAGCAAAGTTACTTTAAACCAGTTTATTAAAAAGTTTAAAAACAATGCATAAAAGCAACGCGTTTCTCGGCTACACAGAGCCGTTTCATCAGGCTGTTATACATATTCTAAAATGCCTACTGCTTTAAACACTTCCTCTAACCAATCAAAACACTAGAAATTTAGACGCCCCCTCTCCACATCAGCGTGCGTGTCCATCACAGCTGATATGGGGAGTGCAAGAAAACAGTGCGTGCCATTTAAAATTAACAATTCGGGATCCCCTAATATTTGGTGTCTAGTTTAATTTAGCATAATGTTGTTGGTCACATCACAACTAGAATCAAATACCATTATTGCAATTGTGTTCTGTTTGTTTGATATAAAAATACATAACATATATTAACAAATGAACATTCGTTTCAAAATCACATACATCATAAATATAGCACATTGGCCGCTAATCTGAGCTGAACTTACATGATATTCTCGGTTGGTCAAATGACAAATAAATAATTAATGTTCTTCCTTAAAGCCTCACAGATAAGACAGTATATACATTTCACCCATCTAACAAACAATAATTAATCGTAGTGGAAAGAATATACATCTAAGTCATACCGATAACACATTGTCTATTCTCTATACTGTTGATAAAATTCCCCTAGAAACCCTACTGATCTACAGTTACATACCCAAAACCGATTATGCAGATAGTCAGCTATGAAAAAGCTGCAAGGTCAATATTAGCATTGAGACCCGAAGGATGTAAGGTCTGAAGCCTATAGATCCAAAAGGTCTCTCTCTGTCTGAGTCTATAGAAACGGTTATAAAAGTCTGATCTGGGAATGTGTTCAATGGGAGTTATTTGTAAACAATGTAGGTTTCCACTATGTTTGATGTTACAATGTCGTGATACACTGTGTAATTTGTAGTTCTTTTTGATGTTTCTATAGTGTTCTGACCACCTAATGCTAAGGCGTCTACAGGTGCGCCCTATATATTGGAATCCACAGATGCAGGACAATAAATAAATCACATAATTAGACGCGCATGTCATCCGACAGCTCATTTTATAAATTTTAGAAGTTGTATTTGATTGGAAAGTATCTACATTATGTGTTATATACTCACACATTTTACATTTTTTATGGTTACATTTGAAACTACCCTTTCTTAGTGTTTTGCAGGTAACATCATTGGCCTTGTTGGTATTACTATTAGTCATGTTGGTCCTATTTTTAACCACTTTACTAGGTGCCAAAATCCTTTTCAAATTGGGTGCTCTTTTGTAAATAATGGTGGGTTTATTCTCCAAAAGTGGGCCTAAAATAGGGTCTTTTAGTAAAATTTTCCAGTGTTTCGTAATACTCCTTTTAATTATACTGTGATTACAATTGTATTCAGTAATGAACATGGTCCTGTTACCCATGCCCACCTGAGTTTGTGTGTCAACTATCCTTTTTCCAAAATATTTATTTCTATCATCATTCTTTGCCCTGTTAAAGGCACTGGTGATAATATGTTCTGGATATTTTTTCTCTTCAAATCTATCCTTAAGGATTTTACTCTGTATCTCATAATCTGTTATACTACTGCAATTACGGCGAACTCGCTTAAACTGCCCATATGGTACATTTCTTTTCCAAGGGAGGTGATGATTGCTTCTAAAGTCCAAATAACTGTTGCAATCAACCTGCTTAAAGTGAGTTCTAGTCGAAATCCTCCCCTCAATGAAACTTAACTCTAAGTCCAAAAATACCACAGTATTAGAGTCTATTGTGCTGGTAAATTGCAAGCCCTTGTTGTTACTATTCAAATGTCTCACAAAATCTTCTGCTAGCAATCTATCACCTTTCCATACCACAACCAGATCGTCTATATATCTGCCATAGTACACCAGGTTCGCCCCAAACGCAGAATTGTAAACATATTGTTGTTCAAACGATCCCATAAACAGGTTGGCGTAACTTGGGGCGAACCTGGTGCCCATGGCCGTCCCTTTTATTTGGAGGTAATAATCATCCTGATAGACGAAATAGTTGTGATGCAGGATGAATGAAATCAATGACAAAATAAAATGTTTCTGGGTGTCAGGTAAATACATGTCTGTTTCTAAAAAACTGGAAATCGCTTGTAGTCCAAGGCTATGTGATATATTAGAATATAAGGCTTGGACATCACACGTGATCCAAATTAGGTCTTGTGTGATATTAATCTGTTCTAGTTTATTAATAAGGTCTGAAGAATCTCGTATATAAGATTCAAGACCAACGACATATTTTTGAAGGAAGAAATCGACATATGAGGATGCATTATCTGTTAAGCTGCCTATTCCCGATATTATCGGGCGGCCCGGGGGGCATTTGGGGTCTTTGTGCAGTTTCGGTAAATGGTAATAAAATGCACGATTTGGTTCTATCGGAATAAGATACTCTTTTTCTTTTTTGGTGACAATACCCTCTTTAAATGCACCCTCTACTAAATCCCTCAAAGTCGCCAAAAATTTGGAGGTCGGATCGAAAGTCATTCTGGTGTAGTAGTTTTTGTCATTCAGGATCCTGTCGGATTCTAAAATATAGTCCCCAAGATCCTGGATGACAATCCCCCCGCCTTTGTCGGCTTGTCTAATAACTATAGATTTATTCTTTTTTAACATTTCTAAAGCACGTTTCTCGTTTCCAAACAGATTCCCTTTACCATTGATACCCTTCGGTAATTGGTCAAATTCATCGCTCACCAGCTGCCTAAAGATCTCAATATGGGCATTATTCGCTAGCTTTGGGGTGAAATTGGATTTGTTCCTCAAACCTGTATGTACAAAACCTTCACATAAGTGATTAAGTAAAGATTCAGGTTCATAAACCGGAGTTATTTGATTAATAAGCCTAATTGCTAGCAGAAGATTTTGTGAGACATTTGAATAGTAACAACAAGGGCTTGCAATTTACCAGCACAATAGACTCTAATACTGTGGTATTTTTGGACTTAGAGTTAAGTTTCATTGAGGGGAGGATTTCGACTAGAACTCACTTTAAGCAGGTTGATTGCAACAGTTATTTGGACTTTAGAAGCAATCATCACCTCCCTTGGAAAAGAAATGTACCATATGGGCAGTTTAAGCGAGTTCGCCGTAATTGCAGTAGTATAACAGATTATGAGATACAGAGTAAAATCCTTAAGGATAGATTTGAAGAGAAAAAATATCCAGAACATATTATCACCAGTGCCTTTAACAGGGCAAAGAATGATGATAGAAATAAATATTTTGGAAAAAGGATAGTTGACACACAAACTCAGGTGGGCATGGGTAACAGGACCATGTTCATTACTGAATACAATTGTAATCACAGTATAATTAAAAGGAGTATTACGAAACACTGGAAAATTTTACTAAAAGACCCTATTTTAGGCCCACTTTTGGAGAATAAACCCACCATTATTTACAAAAGAGCACCCAATTTGAAAAGGATTTTGGCACCTAGTAAAGTGGTTAAAAATAGGACCAACATGACTAATAGTAATACCAACAAGGCCAATGATGTTACCTGCAAAACACTAAGAAAGGGTAGTTTCAAATGTAACCATAAAAAATGTAAAATGTGTGAGTATATAACACATAATGTAGATACTTTCCAATCAAATACAACTTCTAAAATTTATAAAATGAGCTGTCGGATGACATGCGCGTCTAATTATGTGATTTATTTATTGTCCTGCATCTGTGGATTCCAATATATAGGGCGCACCTGTAGACGCCTTAGCATTAGGTGGTCAGAACACTATAGAAACATCAAAAAGAACTACAAATTACACAGTGTATCACGACATTGTAACATCAAACATAGTGGAAACCTACATTGTTTACAAATAACTCCCATTGAACACATTCCCAGATCAGACTTTTATAACCGTTTCTATAGACTCAGACAGAGAGAGACCTTTTGGATCTATAGGCTTCAGACCTTACATCCTTCGGGTCTCAATGCTAATATTGACCTTGCAGCTTTTTCATAGCTGACTATCTGCATAATCGGTTTTGGGTATGTAACTGTAGATCAGTAGGGTTTCTAGGGGAATTTTATCAACAGTATAGAGAATAGACAATGTGTTATCGGTATGACTTAGATGTATATTCTTTCCACTACGATTAATTATTGTTTGTTAGATGGGTGAAATGTATATACTGTCTTATCTGTGAGGCTTTAAGGAAGAACATTAATTATTTATTTGTCATTTGACCAACCGAGAATATCATGTAAGTTCAGCTCAGATTAGCGGCCAATGTGCTATATTTATGATGTATGTGATTTTGAAACGAATGTTCATTTGTTAATATATGTTATGTATTTTTATATCAAACAAACAGAACACAATTGCAATAATGGTATTTGATTCTAGTTGTGATGTGACCAACAACATTATGCTAAATTAAACTAGACACCAAATATTAGGGGATCCCGAATTGTTAATTTTAAATGGCACGCACTGTTTTCTTGCACTCCCCATATCAGCTGTGATGGACACGCACGCTGATGTGGAGAGGGGGCGTCTAAATTTCTAGTGTTTTGATTGGTTAGAGGAAGTGTTTAAAGCAGTAGGCATTTTAGAATATGTATAACAGCCTGATGAAACGGCTCTGTGTAGCCGAGAAACGCGTTGCTTTTATGCATTGTTTTTAAACTTTTTAATAAACTGGTTTAAAGTAACTTTGCTGGAGTTTGCTCCTTCCTCTTTCCAGCTTTTTTGGCTTGTGTGATTCAAACTCTCGGCATTCGGGAGAGCTTTACACAGTTGGTTCCTGTCTCCTACCCTCTATGCCTGTGATCAGTATCGGCATACGAAGAGGGAGGTGTGTCATCATCCAGCGTTCCTGATTGGCCACACGGAACTTGGTCCGGCTCGAGGATTGGTGTTGTTGCCGTTGTGAGTCTCCCGGGCGACGCTGTGGTCCCGGCCCGCTTGGCTAGGCACGTTCAAGTGCCGCCCTGCTTGTGAGTACCTCTTCTCTCGTTATACTTACCTGTCAGGGTTTATACGTTATCACCCTATTGGCGCCTTCCTGTTTCCCTTCTACACGTTTCAGTGCCTGCCTGCCAGGGCACAGTGTCACACCAGTGCAACTCATATCTGGTGTAACAGTAGTGTACATTTAAAAAAAAAAAACACTTTTTTGACTGTGAAATAATAGCAGTCAGTTTCCTTCACACGTGTGCGTTTCAGTGCCTGCCTGCCAGGGCACAGTGTCACACCAGTGCCACCACTCATATCTGTTGTAACAGTAGTGTACATTTAAAAAAACAACACTTTTTTGACTGTGAAATAATAGCACCCCAAAAAGCCCTTTTTAGGGCTAGAACATCAGTCTGCTTTTTTTTTTCCCCTGTGTAATCTAATTGCAGTTGCCTGCCTGCCAGCGTGTGTGTCAGGCTCACAGCGTATACTGTGACCACTTGCCCAATGCCACCACTCATATCTGGTGTAACAGTAGTGTACATTTTTAAAAAACAACAGTTTTTTGACTGTGTTAAATAATAGCAGTCAGTTTCCTTCACACTTGTGCTTTTCAGTGCCTGCCTGCCAGGGCACAGTGTCACCCCAGTGCAACTCATATCTGGTGTAACAGTAGTGTACATTTAAAAAAAAAAAAACACTTTTTTGACTGTGTTAAATAATAGCAGTCAGTTTCCTTCACACGTGTGCGTTTCAGTGCCTGCCTGTCAGGGCACAGTGTCACACCAGTGCAACTCATATAAGGGGCTCGATCCGCAAAAGCCGGCGACGCCAAAATCTGAGCGGGTTTGGTATCCTATATACGGCGTAACCTAGAAGTTACGCCCGTATATTTCTGCCGTCGCCCGTAGTTTTTTGGGCCATAGGCAGGTATACCAAACCCGCGCAGTTTGGTATCCAATAAACAGCGTAAGGACTTACGTGGTGAAAATGGAGAAATCTTACTCCAAAAAGCAGCCGTAAGAAGCCTTACACTGACTATTGGAGCCTAACGCATGCGCAATGTCTATCTACCTGTCAACCGCGATCCCCCGCCGCAATCCCTAATAAAGTATTTAACCCCTAAACCGCCGCTCCCAGACCCCGCCGCCATCTACATAAACTAACCCCCTACTGTGAGCCCCTAAAACCGCCACCATCTAACTGATTTATCCCCTAATGTGAACCCCTAAAACCGCCACCATCTAACTGATCTATCCCCTAATGTGAACCCCTAAAACCGCTGCCATCTATCTTATCTATCCCCTAATCAGACCCCTTACACCGCCGCCATCTACCTTATCTATCCCCTAATGTGAACCCCTTACACGGCCGCCATCTACCTGATCTATCCCCTAATCTGACCCCTTACACCGCCGCCACCTATATAAAAATTATTAACCCCTAATCTAATCCCCCTATACCGCCGCCAGCTATATTAATATTATTAACCCATAATATAATATCCCTAAAGTAATAAGCTCTATTACCAGCCCTTTTGCTGGGCTTTGCCCCAAAGTAAACAGCTCTTTTGCCCTATAACCTGCCCTCCCTACACCGCCGCCACCTATATTAATAGTATTAACCCCTAATGTAAGCCCCTTACACCGCCGCATCTATATTAAAATTATTAACCCCTAATTTAATCTACCTACCCCACCGCCAGCTATATTATCTATATTAACCCTAAGTATATTATAGTTAATATAGTTATTACATTATATATATTAACTATATTAACCCTAATTATATTAGGGTTAATATAGTTAATATAGTTACTATAGTATTTATATTAACTATATTAACTCTATCTAACCCTAACACCCCTAACTAAATTCTTATTAAATAAATCTAATTCATATTATAAATTAAATATTCCTATTTAAATCTAAATACTTACCTATACAATAAACCCTAAGCTAGCTACAATATAACAAATAGTTACATTGTAGCTATGTTAGGGTTTATATTTATTTTACAGGTAAATTGTTAATTATTTTAACTAGGTATAATAGCTATTAAATAGTTATTAACTATTTAATAGCTACCTAGTTAAAATAATTACCCAATTACCTGTAAAATAAATCCTAACCTAAGTTACAAATACACCTACACTATCAATAAATTAAATAAACTACAAATATCTATCTAAAAACACAATTAAATAAACTAAATTAAATTACAAAAAAAACCCACTAAATTACAAAAAATAAAAAAAAGATTACAAAATTTTTAAGCTAATTACACCTATTCTAAGCCCCCTAATAAAATAATAAAGCCCTCCAAAATAAAAAAAATTCCCTACCCTATTCTAAATTTAAAAAGTTCAAAGCTCTTTTACCTTACCAGCCCTTAAAAGGGCCTTTTGCGGGGCATGCCCCAAAGAAAACTGCTCTTTTGCCTGTAAAAAAAAAGAACACAACACCCCCCCCAACATTACAACCCACCACCCACATACCCCTATTCTAAACCCACCCAAACCCTCCTTAAAAAAAACTAACACTACCCCCCTGAAGATCTCCCTACCTTGTCTTCACGCAACCGGGCCAAACTCAGGGCCGGATTTCCCATTAGGCACAGTAGGCATGTGCCTACAGGCGCCTTGCAGTGAGGGGCGCCTGTCAGTAATAAAAAAAATTTTTTTTTTTTTATTTTAGTAAGAATTGTGCCAGGTGCCTACAAAGTTGAGTGTTTCATTGGGAATATGTTACAGCAGTTGAGGGAGCCATGAAGGAGAGAGGGGCAAAGATTAAAACTAAACCCCTCCCATTTTCGCCAGGCATGTTTAGTTTCACTTTTATTTTATGTACTTCTGTTGCCTCACACAGCCAAGCTCCATGCTGATGTGGTGCAGAAACTTTTTGTTGAGGAATGAAAGCTTCAGAACAGGTTAGGACTGTACAAGGCTTCTAATGCTGCCTAGAATGAAAACATAACAAGCAGAGCACTTTAACCCCTTGGCTACCAGAGAGGGTTGCAGTGTATTCACTTGTTATGTGCTGTATTCCTTTTTTATAGCCAGGAGTTTAAATTCTGCTTCAGGATGAATATTTTTGTTCTATAAAGGCCTTGGAGGTGTGGAGGTTATGTGGGACTAGCTGCTCTGCTCTTTTTTATAAGCTGCCAATCGTGATTTACAGCCTTTAGGGCACTTTGACAACAAAGTTTGTAGACTGTAAGGCTGTAAAATGTGTATGTGTGTAAACCACTCACATGGCATATTTGTATGTATGTATGTATGTATATATATATATATATATATATATATATATACTCACATACACAAACATCACACGCACACACATTCACATATATATACACATACATATATATATATATATATATATATATATATATATATATATATATATATATTGTCAGGTTAGGAAATGTCCAGAAGAAGACCCAAATGCTAGGGCGAACTTAAACAACACCCTTGCACTCTGAGTTTAATCCAGGACGTGACCCCACGACAACCTACAAAAAACAAAGTACTCACGATATGGAGCAGGGTTAGCCTGTACCAAAGTAATTCATGATATCAGCCAGATAGACTTCTGAATAAGGAACTGGTTTCAGGAAATGTCTTCCACAGTATCAGGAGAGCAGGGATAGTCCACTTATACTCAGACAGAAGAAGGGTAAAACAGGAAACAGTTAATAATGCAGGAGTAGGTCAATTTTTATCAGGCAGTCTGAAGGTTAACACTGTGTAGACAGTCTTTGCAGAGTATGCAACAGGTAATCAGGCAGTTTGAGGGTTAACACTGAGTAGACAGTCTTTGCAGAGTATGTAACAGGTAATCAGGCAGTTTGAGAGTTAACACTGTGTAGACAGTCTTTGCAGAGTATGCAACAGGTAATCAGGCAGTTTGAGGGTAAACACTGTGTAGTCAGAACTTGCAGAATTAACAACATGTAATCAGGTAGTTTGAAGGTTAACACTGTGTTGTCAGAACTTGCAGAGATAGCAACAGGTAAACTGGTAGTTTGAAGGTTAACACAGATTAATCAATACTTGTTGAGATTGGCAACAGGATATCAAGCAGTTTGAAGGTTTACACTGAATAATTGTATTTGCAGAGTTTGGAAACAGGTAAACATGCAGATTGAAGGTTTCACAGAAATAACAGTATTTGAATAGTTTGGCAGTACACAGAGTAGTCTGAATATGCAGGGTTTGCAGCAGGTAAACAGGAAGTTTGAAAGTTTCACAAAACAAACAGTATTGCATTGTTTGGAGACAGGTAATCAGGAGGTTGAAGGTTAATCCAGAATAGTAAATCCTTGAAGAGATTGGCAACAGAAAAGCAACAGTTAGAGAGATTCCTCAGCGAAATCCTATCAGAAGCCAAAAAGTTAACAAACAAACTGGCACTGGAGAAACAGGAAGCCAAGAATAAAAAGCCTGGTTGTGACATCATCAGGATGATGTTTCTTGTGAAAAGACTTGACAAGAGCTGGAGCATGAACATGAGAGGCCGGTTCCCAAGATCGCTCAGAGATAGGATAACCCTTCCAATGGACCAGGTAGTACAGCCGATTGCCCCGTAGCTTGGAATCGAGAATCTGGCTGACTTCAAACTCAGAAGTTCCCTCTACGGAAAGTGGAGGAGGTGGTTTACTCTTGATAGAGTACCGATTGTAGATGACTGGCTTGAGTAGGGAGACATGAAACACTGGATGGATCTTGAGAGTCTTGGGTAAGGCCAGGCGGTATGCAGAAGAACAATCTCTGGAAACAATTCGAAAAGGTCCAATGTACTTAGGACCCAACTTGGTACAAGGTTGTTTTAGACGTATGAATCTTGTGGATAAAAATACTCTGTCTCCAGTACGAAGTAAAGGAGCCTTGCACCTTCTGCGATCAGCATATTTCTTATGTCTTAAGGAAGAAGAGAGTAGATCTTGACGAATGAGTTGCCAGTGATTACTGAGATTTTTCACTGTACGATCTGCTCCAGGGACTTCAGTAGAACTGGTAATCATAGGAAAGGTTCTAGGTTCAAATCCATAAGCTGCCTTAAAGGGAGAGGTCTGTAATGAAGCGTTACAACGTGAGTTGTGAGCTAATTCCGCCTAAGGCAATAACTGAGACCAGTTGGAGTGGTGATGGTCTACATAATGTCTTAGAAAAGATTCCAAGGCTTGATTTACACGCTCAGTCTGTCCGTTGGATTGAGGATGGTGTGCAGTAGAAAGTGATATGTTGATTCCAAAGTGTTTACAAAAAGACCTCCAAAATTTGGAAACAAATTGGACTCCACGATCTGAGACTATGTCAATGGGAAAACCATGTAAACGAGATATATGTAGAACAAAGAGTTCAGAAAGTCTTTGAGCTGAAGGCAAGCCTGGAAGAGGTATGAAGTGAGCAGACTTGGAGAACCGATCCACTACTACCCAAATGGTCGTATTTCCAGCAAAAACAGGAAGATCTGTAGCAAAGTCCATGGATAAGTGAGACCAAGGGTAATGAGGAATAGGAAGAGGGTGTAATAGACGGTTGATGAGAAGATTGTTTGTTCGAAGCACAAGAACTACAAGCAGCAATATAATCCTTAACATCCCTCCTCATAGTGGACCACCAAACATGCTGCTTCAGTTTCCACAATGTATTGGTTATTCCCGGATGACCTGCTGAAATGTTGTCATGAGCCCAACGTAGAAGCGTAAGACGTAATCCTTTGGGTACATACAGGATACCAGAAGGTAGTTTGCAAGAAGATGGTACCCGGACTTGAGCAGCATTTAAAGCCTGTACTGGAAAAGAGGATACTTGAGCCAAAACTTTGACTGGACGTAGTATAGGTTCTGAATCCAATGGAGAAGGTTCAGAAGATTGGAACTGCCTAGATAAAGCATCTGCCTTGGAATTTTTTGAACCAGGAACATAGGAAAGTACAAAATTAAGCCTGGAGAAGAACAAGGCCCACCGAGCCTGACGAGGATTGAGACGTGTAGCTGTTTGGAGGTATAAAAGATTCTTGTGATCTGTCAGAATGAAAAAAGGTTGACTGGTACCCTCTAACCAATGCCTCCATTCATCCAAAGCTAATTTTATAGCCAAAAGCTCCTTATTGCCCACATCATAATTTAACTCGGCAGGATTGAATTTTTTTTAAAAGAACGCCACAGGATGTATCTTGCTGGTAGTTGGATCACGTTGGGAGAGAACAGCTCCAGCTGCTATAGAGGAAGCGTCAACCTCCAAAATAAACTGGAAATCAGGAATTGGATGACTGAGAAGAGGTGCAGAAGAAAATGCTGATTTTAGCGTTTCAAAAGCCTGTACTGCTGAAGAGGACCAGTTCTTACAATTTTGCCCTTTCTTAGTTAGAGAAGTGAGTGGAGACGTGATGTCAGCAAAGTTCTTTATAAACTTTCTATAGTAATTGGCAAAGCCAAGAAACCTCTGCAGGGATTTGAGAGTAGTTGGTCTGGGCCAGTCCTTGATAGCCGACAGCTTAGCAGGATCCATCTCAAAACCTGATTCAGAAATGATATACCCCAAAAAGGGGATGGAACTCTGATGAAAAGAGCATTTCTCCAATTTAGCGAACAGGGAATTGTCTCGTAACCTCTGAAGAACCAGTCTTACATGATGTACATGTTCCTGTAATGTTTTCGAATAGATTAGAATGTCATCGAGGTAAATGATAACAAATTGATTTAGATAATCTCTGAAGATTTCTTTGACAAAGTGCTGAAATAAATGCCGTCTTCCATTCGTCTCCTTTACGGATTCTGACCAGATTGTAGGCCCCACGGAGATCTAACTTGGAAAAAATAGAAGCACCTTGAAGACGATCGAATAACTCAGAAATGAGCGGCAGAGGATAGCTGTTTTTGACTGTAATCTGATTCAAGGCTCGATAATCAATACAGGGACAAAGACCTCCATCTTTTTTCCCAATGAAGAAAAAACCTGCACCCACAGGTGAAGAGGAAGGACGAATGAATTCTCTGGCTAAGTTGTCCTTTATGTATTCCTCAAGAGAGACATTTTCTTGACGAGAGAGGGGATAGGTCCTTCCCTTAGGTAGAGGAGCCCCTGAATACAATTCGATAGGACAGTCAAATATCCAGCGTGGAGGTAACGTCTCAGCCTCTTTTTTAGAAAACACATCACAAAAGGCATGATAGTAATTGGGCAATGATTCAGGAACTTCCACCATAGCTACGACAGGACAGGATGGTTTAGAGGGATTTTGCAGGCAATGTTTGAAACAGGTAGTTCCCCAGGAAATAAGTTCTCCTTTAGACCATGAGAAAACTGGATAATGAAGCTGCAACCAAGGTAACCCCAGAATCAATGGTATGTGGGGAGAAGAAATGACATCAAAACGAATAATTTCAGAATGAAGTATGCCCACAGTCAAAAGAAGAGGAATGGTAGAATGTTGTATGATACCAGTACCTAGAGGCTGTCCACTGACAGTAGTTACCTTAATTAACTGTTTCTTGGCTTGAAGAGGAATCCTGAGAGAGTCAGCAAAGTTTGAATCAATGAATACTCCAGCAGCTCCAGAATCGATGAGAGCTTGAGCTCGAAACTTGGTGTTTCCAAAAGAGATAGTTACAGGAACAAAAAGTTTAGAATTGAGGGAAGACATGGGATTCTGGCTTAACTCTGTCCCTCTATCAAAAGTTAAGCCTTGGCTTTTACTGGCCGGATAGGACAGCCCTTCAGTAAATGTCCTTTGGTACCACAATACAGACATAACCCAAGAGTACGCCTTCTATGGCGTTCAGCTTCTGACAATTTAATAGCTCCTACTTCCATGGGTTCCACAGACTCAGGAGATTGGGAATTATTATTATAAAGACTTGAGGTTCGAATAGGAGGATGAAAAGAAGATTTAACAAAGGATCTCCGATTCCTATCTCTCTCCTGAAGACGTTCAGAATGCCGGGCGTCAAGAGTAATACATAAATTGATAAGACCCTCCAATGAATCAGGGAGTTCCCGAAATACAAGTTCATCCTTAAGGCGTTCGCAAAGTCCTTTGCGAAAGGCTGCCCGTAAGGCTCCATGGTTCCAATCAGTTTCTGCGGCTAAAGTCCTGAATTCAATAGCATATTTAGCTACCGAAAGGGATCCCTGTCTCAGATCCAACAATCCTGCCTCAGCAGCTGCAGACCGCCCAGGCTTGTCAAAAACAGAAGAAAAAATGGACACAAATAATTCCACATCCTGTAGTAACGGATCATTCTTCTCTGAAAGAGGGGACACCCAGGCTAGAGCCTTACCCTTCAAGAGAGAAATAATAAAGGTGATTTTGGAAGTAGAATTGGAAAAAACTTGGATTGTTTCTGAAGTGTAAACGACACTGATTAAGGAATCCACGGCATTCTTCAGGATTACCATCATATTTATCTGGAAGTGGGATTCGTGGTATATTCTGTCCAACAGTTTGAGGTGGATTAAAGACAGCATTGGTGCTAGTAGCAGTGGCAGCAGGAGTCACCGTCGCTTGAGAAGGAGCGGAGAGGTTATGTAGCAGAGCAGTAATCTGGTCAAGCTTGGAATCCAAAGATTGCAAATGAGCAGAATGATTTCCTAGAAGTTGCCCTTGTAGAGCCACAGCCCTGGATAACTCGTCAGGGTCCATATTATGGCCAGTTTGTACTGTCAGGTTAGGAAATGTCCAGAAGAAGACTCAAATGCTAGGGTGAACTTAAACAACACCCTTGCACTCTAAGTTTAATCCAGGACGTGACCCCACGACAACCTCCAAAAAACAAAGTACTCACGATATGGAGCAGGGTTAGCCTGTACCAAAGTAATTCATGATATCAGCCAGATAGACTTCTGAATAAGGAACTGGTTTCAGGAAATGTCTTCCACAGTATCAAGAGAGCAGGGATAGTCCACTTATACTCAGACAGAAGAAGGGTAAAACAGGAAACAGTTAATAATGCAGGAGTAGGTCTTTGTTATCAGGCAGTCTGAAGGTTAACACTGTGTAGACAGTCTTTGCAGAGTATGCAACAGGTAATCAGGCAGTTTGAGGGTTAACACTGAGTAGACAGTCTTTGCAGAGTATGCAACAGGTAATCGGGCAGTTTGAGAGTTACCACTGTGTAGACAGTCTTTGCAGAGTATGCAACAGGTAATCAGGCAGTTTGAGGGTAAACACTGTGTAGTCAGAACTTGCAGAATTAACAACATGTAATCAGGTAGTTTGAAGGTTAACACTGTGTTGTCAGAACTTGCAGAGATAGCAACAGGTAAGCTGGTAGTTTGAAGGTTAACACAGATTAATCAGTACTTGTTGAGATTGGCAACAGGATATCAAGCAGTTTGAAGGTTTACACTGAATAATTGTATTTGCAGAGTTTGGAAACAGGTAAACATGCAGATTGAAGGTTTCACAGAAATAACTGTATTTGAATAGTTTGGCAGTACACAGAGTAGTCTGAATATGCAGGGTTTGCAGCAGGTAAACAGGAAGTTTGAAAGTTTCACAAAACAAACAGTACTTGCATTGTTTGGAGACAGGTAATCAGGAGGTTGAAGGTTAATCCAGAATAGTAAATCCTTGAAGAGATTGGCAACAGAAAAGCAGCAGTTAGAGAGATTCCTCAGCAAAATCCTATCAGAAGCCAAAAAGTTAACAAACAAACTGGCACTGGAGAAACAGGAAGCCAAGAATAAAAAGCCTGGTTGTGACATCATCAGGAAGGGGTGGCTCAGACACCTGTCAATCAAGCACACAGAGAGGACTGCAGAGCTTCCCAGCAGCTGAGCGTGACATATATATATACATAATAGAAATTGTATGGCCATTTGAGTCAAGTGAATATTGATTTTTGGTGTAGCTTCCATTACAACAAATATTGCAATTGGTGTGTGTATTTGTGTATCTCCATAAAAGAGAACATGTAAATTTACATCTAATATTTATTTTTAGTTGTCCTAAATAATAATAAAAAAAAGTCCTAATTTTTTCCACTTTTTTCTGGGGGGTTGGGGAGACGCTTCAGGTTTTTGTGCCTACAGCCACCTGAGATGTAAATCCAGCCCTGGCCGAACTCCTCATCCGATCCAGGCGATGTCTTTATCCAAGCGGCAAAGAAGAAGTCTTCATCCCGGCGATATCCAAGCAGCAGCAAAGTCTTCTTCCATCCGGCAGCATCTTCCATCAAGTGGCATGTTCAATCTTCTTTCTTTGCTCCTCCGACACGGAGCATCCATCCCAGCCGACTACTGAACGACGAATGAGGTACCTTTAAATGACGTCATCCAAGATGGCGTCCGTTGAATTCCGATTTGCTGATAGGATTCTATCAGCCAATCGGAATTAAGGTAGGAAAAATCTGATTGGCTGATTGAATCAGCCAATCAGATTCAAGTTCAATCCGATTGGCTGAACCAATCAGCCAATCAGATTGAACGTGAATCTGATTGGCTGATTCAATCAGCCAATCAGATTTTTCTACCTTAATTACCTTAATTCTTAATATAGTTAATATATATAATATAATAATTATATTAACTATATTAACCCTAATATAATTAGGGTTAATATAGTTAATATAGCTGGTGGCGGTGGGATTAGATTAGGGGTTAATACATTTATTATAGGTGGCAGCCATGTAGGGGGATTTAGATTGTAGGCAAAAGAGCTGATTACTTTGTGACAAAGCCCGGCAAAAAGCCCTTTTAAGGGCTGGCAAAAGAGCAGTTTACTTTGGGGTAATGCCACGCAAAAAGCCCTTTTCAGGGCTATTTGTAGGGTTAGACTTAGGTTTAGTAGTAGGGATAGTTTAGTATTTTAGGGGTTAAATAATTTAATATAGATGGCGGCGGGGTAGGGGCTCACTTTAGGGGGTAGGTAAGGTAGATGGCGGCGGTGTTAGGGGCTCACTTTAGGGGGTTATAGATTTAATATAGCTGGCGGCGGGGTCCGGGAGCGGCGGTTTAGGGGTTAATAACTTTATTAGGTGGCGGTGGTGTCCAGGAGCGGCGGTTTAGGGGTTAATACATTTTTTATTGTTAGGATAGTGAGGTCGGGATAGCGGATAGATGGGTATACGTGTCGGGCTATGTTTGGGAGGCGTGTTAGACAGTGCGGGTGATTTCATACTTTAGTCAGGTTTTGTAGGCACCGGCAGTTTCTAACGTGCCGTAAGTCACTGGCGACTCCAGAAATTTGTACTTACGCAGATTTCTGGACATCGCTGGTTTATCCGACGTACGGCACGTTAGCATCTGACGGCGCCGTATATTGGATAGCTCGAGTTGCGAGCTGAAACTGCGGGCGACGCGGGTTCCCTCGCTTGCGCCACAAACTACACCGTATATCGGATCGTGCCCCTGGTGTAACAGTAGTGTACATTTAAAAAAAACAACACTTTTTTGACTGTGAATTAATAGCAGTCAGTTTCCTTCACACGTGTGCGTTTCAGTGCCTGCCTGCCAGGGCACAGTGTCACACCAGTGCCACCACCCATATCTGTTGTAACAGTAGTGTACATTTAAAAAAACATCACTTTTTTGACTGTGAAATAATAGCAGTCAGTTTCCTTCACACGTGTGCGTTTCAGTACCTGCGTGCCAGGGCACAGTGTCACACCAGTGCAACTCATATCTGGTGTAACAGTAGTGTACATTTAAAAAAAAAAAAAACACTGATAGGGGATGTAACAGGGATTAAACTGATAAGAATAGTACTACTTAACACACCACTCCTATCTGGTGGCACATTAGATTGCACGCGCAGTGCCCCAATATTGAAGTAGGAGGACCGACCAAGCATCTTTTTCCATCTCCCGATTCCTAAAATCGATGCCATATACACATCCCCTGATAGGGGACATAACAGGGATTAAACTGATAAGTATAGAACTACTTAACACACCACTCCTATCTGGTGGCATATTAGATTGCATGCGCAGTGCCCCAAATTTTAAGTAGGAGGACCGACCAAGCATCTTTTTCCATCTCCCGGTTCCTAAAATCGATGCCATATACACGTCCCCTGATAGTGGATGTAACAGGGATTAAACTGATAAGAATAGTACTACTTAACACACCACTCCTATCTGGAGGCACATTAGATTGCACGTGCAGTGCCCCAAATTTTAAGTAGGAGGACCGACCAAGCATCTTTTTCCATCTCCTGGTTCCTAAAATCGATGCCATATACATGTCCCCTGATAGGGGACGTAACAGGGATTAAACTGATAGGAATAGTACTACTTAGCACACCTTATAATAACGCAGAGAGAAGCAATGCAGAGAGAGGAGTCTGAAGAAGAGCAGTCAGAGGAGGAAGGTGGCTTTGAGGAGGTGGAAGACCAAACACAGCAGGCGTCCCAGGGGGCTTGTTGTCACCTTTTGGGGACCCTTGGTGTTGTACGTGGCTGGGTGGAGGAAGAGACCTTCAATGACATCAGTGAGGATAAGGAACGGGACATGGCTAGCTTGGTATCCAACCTTGTGCAAATGGGGAGTTTTTCGGTTGTGCAAATGGACTGTTTGCGGTTGTTTGCGGTGCGTTAAACGGGGAGTTTGGTCTGTCACCGTGAAGCGGGCGTAACCCTTACACTACCTGATTGATACAACATCATACCTGATGTTTTAAAGCATGTTATTCCAAACAATTTAGGAATGTTAGGTGATTTATGCCCTTTATGGATTAAAACCAGACTCTGCATCAACTATGTAATTTTCCATGGGAGTTTTGCCATGGATCCCCCTCCAGCATGCCCCAGTCCAGGTGTTAGTCCCCTTGAAACAACTTCTCCATCACTATTGTGGCCAGAAAGAGTCCCTGTGGGTTTTAAAGTTCACCTGCCTATTGAAGTCTCTGGTGGTTCGCCCGGTTCGCCCATTCGTGAACAGTTGTGGAAGTTCACGTTCGCCGTTCGCGAACCCAAAATTTTAGGTTCGCGACATCACTAATACTGAATATTGAATGCAAGGTACCCCATTTAGGTACATTTCATTCCTATTGGCTGAAATTTTGAAATCAACCAATAGGATGAGAGCTACTAAAATCCTATTGGCTGTTCAAATCAGCCAATAGGATTTCAGTAGCTCTCATCCTATTGGCTGATTTCAAAATTTAAGCCAATAGGAATGCAAGGTACCCCAATATAAATGGGGTACCTTGCATTCAATCTTCAGTGGGCGGCGGCGACCGTATGAAGAGGAACCTCCATGCCAGTCCTGCTCCGTGATGACTGGTCCTGCTCTGCAATCAGCAGTCCTGCTCCACGGTCACCTCCGCTCAGCGATCACCTCCACTCTGCTGGATGAAGACCTTCACCACCTGGAAGAAGACCTTCGCCCCTGGACTTCAAGAACTGTGAGTACCTATTTTGGGGTTAGACTTAGTTCTTTTTTATTTTTTTGGGGTGGGGTTTTTTTTAGATAAGGGATTTTTTTTTATGGGCGCAAAAGAGCTGTTTGTAAAAGAGCTGATTGACCTTTTAAGGGCAATGCCTATACAAATGCCCCTTTAGGGTAGACTTAGGTTTTTTTTATTTTGGGCGGTTGGTTGGGTTGTGGTTTTACTGTTGGGGGTAATTGGTCATTTGTTTTGGTAATAGAGCTGTTTTTGTAGGGCAATGACCTACAAAAAGCCCTTTTAAGGGCTATTGGTGGTTTAGTTTATATTAGGTGTTGTTTTTATTTGGGGGGGGTTATTTTCATAGGGGTATTAGATTAGGTTTAGTTTTTTAATTTTTGATAATTTTGGTTATTTTTTTCTGTTATTTTAGACTTTTTTATTTTTTGTAATTTTAGATTTATTTTATTTAATGTTATTTTTTTTATTTTAACAGTATTTTTTTATTTTATGTAATTGGGGTTAATTTAGGGGGTGTTAGGTTAGAGGGCTTAGTAATTAAATGAGTTATTTTCGTTGTGGGGGTTTGGCAGTTTAGGAGCTAATTAGGTTTATTGCGATGTGGGGAGTTGGCGGTTTAGGGGTTAATAGGTTAATTAAGTTTATTGTGATATGGGGGGATGGCGGTTTAGGGGTTAATAGGTTAATTAGGTTTATTGTGATGTAGGAGGTTGGCAGTTTAGGGGTTAATATTTTAATTATGTTATTTGCGTTGTTAATTAATTTGCGGATTAAGGGTTTATTACTTTATTATTTTGTGATGTGGGGGTTGGTGGTTTAGATGTCTTTTAATATTTCTTGCTGGCGCTTAGGTGTTTTTTGTTAATACTTTGTACGAGCGGTTAAGTTTTTTTTTTTTTTAATACTTCGTGCGGAGAGTTAGTTTTTTTTTTGTAAATACTTTGTTCCTGCGGTTAGGTTTTTTTGTTAATACTTGGTGCGGGCGGTTAGGTTTTCTTGTTATTTTGTGCGGACAGCTATGTGTTTTGGCAGGTGCTTAGGTGCTTAGGTGTTTTTTACTTAATGCTTTGTTTAGCCAGGTGGATTCTTTTGGCTGTGCACGCAGCCAACATTCTTTTGGATGCATGCGCAACTGACGACGACGGATGCCCAGTTATACTACATATCGCTGGCTTTATTGCAATATGCTGGTTAACAGGGATCCACTAGTAAAAAAACATTAGAGCTGGTATGAGTTGTTAATTACAGCTAATGTTTGCAACACCTATTGTAATATAGCCCCCACAATTCTAATAATGGTACATTGTTAGAATATTATTATTTTATTAGATTGTTATATTCAATTATATTTCTAAAAGCGCTGACTTTTTTTTTTACAAGAAAGGAAGCTTCATATTATGCCTCAGCGACATTATATTTTAAATCTCTGTCATGGAAATTGATATAGAATAGTATAAAGTTTAGTAAAGTGGTGGACAGAGGAATAGATGAAAGCATAAGTTTTGTTGTGAATAAAAATCAAATATTTAATAGTTAATTAAGTGGCATATTTGCATTAGAAAAGATATGCAAAATTCAACCTGTTACAGTCCTGTAAGAGCTGAGACTGCTGGGAGGTATGCTGCTGTCCCTCCTGCACCAGCCCCAATAAGAGCAAATGTCCCAGTGGTCTAATGGTGATCATTGTAGGGCCTGACTCAACCAAACCACACCCATAACATGCAACTCTACCCCTCCTGCCACAGCTCCACCTACCAAACATCACTCACCTACCTGTTCCAGATAGTTTCTGGGAAACGTTGGGGGGGGTAAGAAAATGTTTGACGCATATTTTGTTGTACAATTTTATTTTATTTTTAAATCAAGGCCATTCAAACGCAACCCAATTAGATGGTGGTTTTCCATTGGTTTTGCACTGCAGTAACTCCACTTATATTTTGCACTGACACCACTCAGCAATGGGATTCCCTTTGTCAAGCAGATTTTCTAAAGGTGTTGTTTTATTTAAAGCTTTTGCACTTATTCGACTGACCTTAATAAATAAAATAATTACCTAGTTTAATAAAAAGTTAAAAATTTTGTCTGAATTATATTTCGAAACTACGAAACTTAAATACAAGTATATTCCTCATAAAAGGTGTGTTTTTCCTCCATTTTTTAATGTGAAGCAGATGTTATATAGACTGAAACTTTGCTCCTTTCCATAAGAGCATACTGAAGTAACCTCGGGAGCAGGAATGTGACTTAAACACCATGGGGCCTATCTATCAAGTGACGTCCAGTATTTCTGGCGAGCCTACAGACTCGCCAGAAACACCGGTTATGTAGCAGCGGTCAGGAATCGCCGGAATTGATTGTATGATTGGGTTGATTGACACCCCCTGCTGGCAGGCCATTAGCCACGAGTCTGCAGGGGTTGGCGTTGCACCAGCAGCTTTTGTGAGCTGCTGGTGCAATGCTGAATACGGAGAGCGTATTGCTCTCCGCATTCAGCGAGGTCTTGCGGACCTGATCCGCATTGTCGGATCAGGTCTGCAAGACCTTTGTTTAATTGGCCTCTATGTGGCAGTTGTATTTGTGGCAACATTATACAAACATTCTGCAGATGAAGCTTTCAACTGCAGTCGCTTCCACTAGTCTATGGAAAAACTCTATGTGCATGTTTGTGCGTGTGTGTGTATGTGTATGTGTGTGTGTGTGTGTGTGTGTGTGTTCGTGTGTATGTGTGTGTATGTGTGTGTATGTGTGTATGTATGTTTGTGTGTGTGTGGGTATGTGTGAATGTATGTTTTAATTGTGTATGTGTGTATGTATGTTTGTGTGTGTATGTGTGTGTATATGTGTATGTGTGTGTGTGTGTATGTGTGTATGTGTGTGTGTATGTTTGTGTGTGTGTGTTTGTATGTATGTATGTTTGTGTGTCTGTGGGTTTGTGTGAATGTATGTTTTGGTGTGTATGTATGTTTGTGTGTGTATATGTGTATGTGTGTGTGTGTGTGTGTGTATGTATGTATGTATGTTTGTGTGTGTGTGTGTGTATGTATGTTTGTGTGTGTGTGTGTGTATGTGTGTGTGTATGTATGTGTGTGTGTATGTGTGCATGTATGTATATGTGTATGTGTGTGTGTATCAGTGTTAATTTCGTCGACTAAAACTAGACTAAAATGACTATAAAACTAAAGAAATTCTAATGACTAAAATACGACTAAAACTAAAATGACATTTTAGTCAAAAGACTATGACTACAACTAAATCAAAATGACATTTTAGTTAAAAGACTATGACTAAAACTAAATCAAAATTTGCTGACAAAAACATTCTATGCAAGTTGTTATAATCAATCCATATTCAATTACTGCTCTTTTGTAAAATTTACGAAACTTCATTTTATTAAATTTTAAGATAAAGACATGTTATATACCACACCAGTTAAATCTGTTAAATCTGTATTGCATGTTCAAACCTTAATACCATAAAAGAAAACAGGTTAATAAACCTTTACTCCAGGAGTTTATAAGTTTGGAAGTTCTAGAGCAGTGCTAATATTGTTGCCGAAACGTTTTTGAATCTGTGAACAATCAATTGATTCTTCCTATAGAAATAAACATAAACCATGAATATGGGTTTAAGTTATGCTGTGCCTGTGCTAGCTGCAGAAACTTTTTGTTGTGTTGAGTTTCTTGATACTTGTTTTAATTATTAACAGAGAACTGTTAAAGTTGTTATATTGGGTAATATGCTCAATACAGCCAATACAGTTTTTTTTAAATATATTTTAAAGTTGCACTTCTGTTTGTTTATGAAACTTGGTTTTATTTAATTTTAAGTTTAATAAAGATGTTATATATCACAATGGCTAAATCTGTGTCTGTATTGCATGTTTAAACCTTAATACCATAAATATTAACAAGTGTTATGTTTACTCCTGGAGTAGGTAATCAGTTTGCAAATGATAGAGAAATGCTTAAATAATGCATTATACTTTAACTAAACCCCTTAGATTTTAGTTGACTAAAATCTACTGGAGATTTAGTCGACTAAAATGTATTGGAGTTTCAGTCGACTAAAACTAGACTAAAACTAAAACAATTCAGATGACTAAAATATGACTAAAACTAAAATGGCATTTTAGTCAAAAGACTAAAACTAAGACTAAATTGAAACTTGCTGTCAAAATTAACACTGGTGTGTATGTATATATGTATGTTTGTGTGTGTGTGTGTGTGTTTGTGTGTGTATGTATGTGTGTGTGTATGTATGTGTGTGTGTATGTGTGCATGTATGTATATGTGTATGTGTGTGTGTAACTGTGTATGTATATATGTATGTTTGTGTGTGTGTGTATGTGTGTGTGTATATGTGTGTTTGTGTGTATAAATGTGTGTGTTTGTATGCATATTTATAAATATCATTTTCATCTATTCATTTATTTATTTAATCTTCACTTTCTATATTGTTTCATGTAGCCAATTTATCTATGAGTCAAAGTTTACATAAATGTAATAACTAAGAACCACAAAATAGCTCAGAAAGTAGAGTTTTTAACTTCATTTTTAGCTGCCATTGATAAAGAGCTAATGTAATGAACTCTGCTAAAATTATATTAAAACATCCTGCTATAGAAAATGTGTGTTTATTGTCTGTCTGAATTATTACAGAGAATTCTTTTGTGTTTAATATTCATAGATTAATTTCTATTAAAACAATATTGTATGAAACAAACATTCCATATTGTAAATGTGTAATTGTTTTGCTTGTTATCCTGAATAACAGAAGCGATCATAAAGATTTGTGCTTTTCAGAGAAAATATAAACCAAATTACACACTTTAAAGAGATTTGTCTTCTCTGCAATATTCTGTCTTATCATATTCTTATTGTTTCATCTTTATAGACAATGGAAAATGTTTGTTTTATTTTGTATCAGGTTTCTAAAAAACAAAAAACAAAGATCCTTGTAGGTTTTAAAAGTTGAACTTGATAGAAACTGATGGAAAATTTATTTCTGCCACATGAGGATTAATAATAATTCTTATAATCCCTTTTGTTCTTTTTTTTTAGGGTAAATTCATATTATGTTTTCCTTTATGTTATGTCTCAATAATAAGTTATTCTTTACCATGCTAGCGTACGGTTGCTGGAATTTACCTGTGCTATATCCCTTCTTATAAATCATAAGTGTCTAACCGATTAATTGGAGGGTCACACTGGCATTATAGAAATTGGTATAGACTTTGAACACATTTTCAAAATACTAGTAATCAAACCATAATATGTACTGTGTAAAATACGGCATTTATGTATATGTACACTATTGTTTTGACCTGATTTAGTATCAATATCTGCCTGATATCAGTATGTAATAATGTACTTAGCTATCCAGAAGAACATTTATACAAGGTGCCCTTGTCCCCTTCCACACACACAAGCACACACTCACACACTGAAACACACAAACCTACACATATGCACACTAGCACACAATCAAGCACATGCACTGAAACACACAAACACATGCACACTAGCACACACACACAAGCACACACTGACACACACAAACACATGCACACACATACATATATGCACACACATACATATATGCACACTAGCACACACACACACACACAAGCACACACTCACACACTGAAACACACAAACACATACACACATGCACACTAGCACACAAACAAGCACATGCACTGAAACATACAAACACATGTATACATATACACATAGGCACACTAGCACACATACAACCACACACTGACACACTGAAACACACAAACACATGCACACACATACACACATGCACACTAACGCACACACAAGCACATGCACTGAAACATACAAACATATGCACACACATACACGTATGCACACAAGCACACACTCACACACTGAAACACACACACACATGCACACTAGCACACATACAAGCACATGCACTGAAACACACAAACATATGCAAACACATATACATATGCACACTGGCACACACACACAAGCACATGCACTAAAACACGCAAACACATGCATACACATACACATATGCACACTAGCACATACACACAAGCACACACTCACACACTGAAACACACAAACAGATGCACACACATACACACATGCACACTAGCAAATACACTGAAACACAAAAACACATGCACACACATACACATATGCACACTAGAACACATACAAGTGCACACACTCACACACTGAAAAACACAAACAAACACACATGCACACTAGAACACTCTAACACACTGAAACACTGAAAATCACCGGTGCATTGCCTGGGCATTGTGCATTGTCACAATAGCATACGTTCACATTTCTGAAGTGAACATTTTATAAGTGAGGCATTTAGATAAGAATTATACAAGAATTAGACAAGTATTGGACAAGGGGCAAAACACAAGGCATGCATCTTATTGTTTCCTTATGTAAATGCTGCTGTAATACTGTGTTTTGTGTGCTTAATTGGTTCTTACTTTTGAAAAATGCTCAATATCATCTCATTCCTTTTTGGTACCTCTTGCCTCTACAACAAACTACTTTACTCAATCACTCCTTCCCCCTCACCACCTGCACTGTTCATTAGCCCATTTCTCTTAAACTCACCTTACTTTTGTACCCATGAACTTTACACATTCCTAAACACTCTCTCTCCCCCCTGCACCTCATCCCAAAAACAGTAATTACTGCAAATCTGCATCTCATCTCATGTCACTCTCCCTCTTGCTCATAATAGCTGCTGGTGACATCTCCCCTAATCCTAGTCCCCAACAACTTCCTAGCTGTGCACATCCATGTGTACCTTTCCATAGACTCAAAAAACAAAACTCTGGTAACCTTACTCATATTCCTCTTGTATCTAAAGCCACTATCCCCTTCACTTGGGCACTCTGGAACTCTCGCTCTGTTGCAACAAGCTCACATCTATCCATGACCTCTTTATCTCCCACTCCCTCAACCTTCTGGCTCTCACAGAAACCTGGTTCTCTCCTTTAGACACAGCATCCATTGCTGCACATGGGGGTCTCCACTTTAGCCACACTCCTAGGTCTGGAAATAGACAAGGAGGTGGTGTAGGTATTTTACTTTCCTCTCATTGCACCTTTCAATAAATGCAACCCATCTCTTCCCTCATATTTAACTGATTTAAAACCCACATGATTAGCTTATTCTATCCTTTCTCTATACATATTGCAGTCATATACCGCCCCCTGGCTGCTCAACACAATTTCTAGATCACTTTGCTGCCTGGCTACCTTATTTCCTTTCCTCAGACACCCCTGTACTCATTATTGGCAACTTCAACATCCCTCTTCACAATCCCACTGCCTCCTCTGCAAAACAACTTCTTCTACTCACTTCCTGTTTCGGTTTGTCACAATGTACTGACTCTCCCACTCAAAAAGATGGTCACTCCCTGATCTTTAGCTATCAATGCACTATCTCAAACTTCACAAACTCCCCTTTTCCTCTTACTGACCATCATTTCCTCACTTGCAACATCACATTCCTCCCTACACAGAAGCATTATATCATTAGTTCTCTCAAACCTCTCCTCTTTTCAATCTCCTACTTTTCCTGCCCTGACCAATCTATCTCCCATTGTAATTCCACCCTTACATTGGTTCTTGACAATCTGGCCCCTCCTACCATAGCTCAGAGATCACACACTAATCCTCAGCCCTGGCATACTTCTCTGACAGGGTACCTACACAGATGTTCCTGTAATGCTGAGCGACACTGGAGAAAATCTCGGAGTTCAGCTGACTTTCTTCACTACAAGTTCAGATACAAGCTTGCAATCAAACAAAACCCACATAGCCATACATTTAGCGCTTTCGCCTTGTTACTGAGGATGAAGTTCTGCCCTTATACTGTGATCTCACCTCATTACCTGTCCCCTCAATCCCATCCCCTCACAGCTACTCCCCTCCCTCTCTTCTACCCTTACCCCTATATTCACACACATTTTCAACCTCTCCCTCAGCACCGGTATATTTCCCTCATCTCTAAAACATGCACTGGTCACACCTATCCTCAAAAAACCTCTCGATCCAATCTCCCCTTCCAACTATTGACTTATTTCCCTACTCCCCCTTGCCTCAAAGCTTCTCAAAAAGCTAGTAAATGCAGGCCTATCCTATTTCCTTACATTAAACTCCCTCCTTGACCCACTGCAATCTGGGTTTTGCCCCATCACGCCACAGAGCCAGCAATCGTAAAGGTTACCAATGACCTACTTACAGCAAAATCTAAAGGCCAATTCTCTCTGCTTATCCTCCTTGATCTGTCTGCAGCCTTTGATACTGTTGACTACCCTCTTTTACTCCAAACCCTCCAACCCTTCGACATTTGTGACACAGCCCTCTCGTGGTTCTCTTCCTACCTGTCTAACCTTACCTTTAGTGTAGCCTTCTCTGGGGCTTCCTCTGCCCCGTTACTACTTTCTTTTGGGGTACCACAAGGCTCTGTGCTCGGTCTCCTTCTCTTTTCAATCTCCACCTCATCATTAAGTACCCTAATAAAGTCCCACGGGTCTCAATATCATTTGTATGCCGACAACACCCAAATCTACCTCTCTGCACCAGACCTATCTCCTTCCTTGCTAACCCGTGTAACTAACTGTCTTTCTCACATCTCTTCCTGGATGTCCTCTCACTACGATAAGCTAAATCTCTCCAAAACTGAGCTCCCTATTTCCCCCCTTCTTCCAAAATCTCCACCACCATCTCTCTATAACTGTCAACAACTCCATCATTACCCCTACCCCGCATGCCGATGTCTTGGGGTCACATTTGACTCAGATCTTTCTTTCCTCACATTCAGTCCTTGGCTAAATCCTGCTGCTTCCACCTTAAAAAAAATCTATAAAATTAGACATTTCCTTACACAAGATACCACTAAATTTTTAATCCACTCTCTGATCCTTTCCCGCCTCAAATATTGCAACTCTGTACTCTCTGGTCTCCCTAGCTGCTGCATATCTCCTTTACAATCCATAATGAATGCCTCTGCAAGGCTCATCTTCCTTAAACATTGCTTTTCATCTGCTGCACCTCTCTGCCAATCCCTTCACTGGCTTCCTCTTGCCTCCAGCATTAAACACAACATTCTGACTCTGACATACAAGGCCCTCAACTGCACTGCTACCCCTTATATCTCAGACCTTGTCTCCAGATACTCTCCCTCCCGTCCCCTTCGCTCTGCTCACAACCTCCTCGTCTTCACCTTTCTTGTTACCTCCTTACATTCCCGTTTACAGGACTTCTTCAGACTAGCTCCCATCTTGTGGAACTATTTGCCTTGCTCCACAAGACTCTACCCATTTGATTTCTATAAATGGTACCTTGTATACTGTTTATAGCAATGCAGAATCTGTTGGTGCTCTACAAATAACCGATGATAATAATAACATACACACATGCACACTTGCACATACACAAGCACATGCACTGAAACACACAAACACAAGCACACACAAACACACACACATATACACACATGCACACTAGCATATACACACAAGCACATGCACTGAAACACACAAACACACACACATGCAGTTACAAACACACACAGATACACACACCAACACCCTCACACATATGTTTCTATATGGAATAAACTTCCATTAGTGGTGGTAAAGACAAAAACTTTAGTGGCCTTAACATTTTGTGGGATAAGTATAAGGCTATCCTACAAACTAATTAAACTTACACTTTATAGGACATTTGGGATGACACACTGACATACACAGAAACAAAAAGATATGGACACAAACACACATGGACATACACACTCAGACACACATATCCTTTCACATCCACGCATGCATACACCCAAACATACTCACACACACTGACACACACACCCACCCCTTCTTACATCCACAAATACGCTCACACACATGCACACACATATCCTCACACACATACGCTCACACACATGCACACACATGTGCACACACTCACATGTGTCAGTGCTTACAAAATAGTTGAAACATATAGTATTCACTTTGCAGAAATAGAAGGCTGGATAAAATACACTTTAGGATTGATTAGTCTTTTATAGATAATTCTCTATTTTCCCTCTATTAGTGCTTCTATTACCTTTTTTTGTAACTGTTACAACACAAATCGTCTGCTTACCAGTTTTATTTTTTAAATTACTTTACACCACTAGCTATAACTATAACCTTAATTAAAATGCTTATCAGAATCCCTCAATTGTCCTGCAATTTGCAGGATAGTCCTAAATTGTTAGCTTTGTGTAGTGGTTCATCTGATCACACCCTCTTATCTCCCAGATTCCACCAACAGATGCCTGGTCCAAGATCACATTTTAAAAATGGTGTGAGGTCTGCTTATATAACCCTTAATAATGTAATTATCACTAATTTCTTCAATTACACAGAGGCGGAACTACCATTGGTTCAACAGGTGCAGTGGCACCAAGTCCATGTGCTGGGGGGGGGGGCATAACAGCCAGTCTATATATAAGTGTGTGCAGAATGTGTACAATCCTAATACAGTGGACTCTTTTATTACTGCCTGTCTATCTATCATCTATCTATCTATCTATCTATCTATCTATCTATCTATCTATCTATCTATCTATTATCTATCTATCTATCTATCTATCTATTATCTATCCATCTATTTATATATCTATATATCTTTCTATTATCTATCTTTCTATTTATTATCTATTTATCTATCATCTATCTATCTATCTATTTATATTTCTATTTATCTATCTATCTTTCTATTATCTATCTATCTATCTATCTATCTATCTATCTCTCTATTTCTCTCTCTCTCTCTCTCTCTCTCTCTCTCTCTCTCTATCTATCTATCTATCTATCTATCTATCATCTATCTTTCTATTTATTATCTAAATATATATCAATCTATCTATTTATTAAATATCAAAATTACTATACAGAGCAGCATGTATATTATTGCTATTGCTAACTACTGAGTTACCTGGGGTCCCAAAAAATTCACCATTTGCTGTTCCTTCTGGTTTGTTGTTGACCGAGATTACTTTTTTTTTAAAAATAATTAGAAGGTGCAACAATAGTGTTTTTAAAAATGTGTTCTACAATATCCAGAATCTTGTGTCACAATCTTCTTACAGTACAAGAAATTGCACAAAGACAAACCCTGTTCATGACAATGCGATTTTCTTGTCTGGGCAACATTTTTGCGGCTACATCTTTGCAGTGGAGGAAACCTCGTCACTTGTTGGTTGGCGGCAGATTAGGGGTTAATAGCTTTAATATAGTGTTTGCGATGCGGGAGGGTGGCGGTTTAGGCGTTAATAGGTAGTTTATGGGTGTTAGTGTACTTTGTAACGTTTTAGTTATGAGTTTTGTGAAACATTTTTGTTTCGCAAAATCCATAACTACTGGTCTCAGATAGTGGAATGGCTTGTGTCGGTATAGGCTGTAATGCAAGCATTTTTTTTAAAGAATTTTTCTTTAAGGCAATATATTACTTTGGTACATGAAACAAATACAAACTGTAAAACCAGACAAGTTAGTAAATACTTTTCCATATTACAGAGTAAGCAGATTTACAAAAGATGCAGTTTCCACCTGTCAAAGTCTATTACGATATATGCCTATTTTTCTTTGAGGAAGCATATATAAGAATCAGTTTTAGTACTTTGAATAATTTAATATGAACTGTTCACGACCCAGTAGAAAGAAAAACTGTCCATAATTTTGGAGCATCACAAAAACCGATGTAACTTGTGATTCTCTGTAAATACAGTCTACACTTAAAATTAGTGTAGTAGAAACAATATAATGAACAATCATTATATTACTATTTTACACAATAAAACATTTGCATCAATATCAGAACTGTACATTAATTGAAAGGGAGATGGGAGACATGAAGGAGGAGGAGAGGGAAGGTAGAGGGAAGGATAAGAGCAAGAAAAAAAAAGGGGGAAATGGAAAAAGTAGAAAAGAAACCTCTCAAGGGTACATGGCACGTGAGTGAATGTCCTTAATGCAGAATTTTTGGTTTAGTATGTAGGGAGTTACAGGGTCCCCAGGTATCCAAATAGAGGTCTAAGGTGCCTCTACTGTTGTGTTCATAAGTTACATACCCTGGCAGAATTTATGATTTCTTGGCCATTTTTCAGAGAATATGAATGATAACACACAAACTTTTTTTTCACTCATGGTTAGTGTTTGGCTGAAGCCATTTATTTTCAATCAACTGTGTTTACTCTTTTTAAATCATAATGACAAAAGAAACTACCCAAATGACCCTGATCAAAAGTTTACATAACCTAGTTATTTTGGCCTGATAACAAGCACACAAGTTGACACAAAGGGGTTTGAATGGCTATTAAAGGTAACCATCCTCACCTGTGATCTGTTTGCTTGTAATTAGTGAGTGTGTATAAAAAGTCAATGAGTTTCTGGACTCCTGACAGACCCTTGCATCTTTCGTCCAGTGCTGCACTGACAATTCTGGATTCTGAGTCATGGGGAAAGCAAAAGAATTGTCAAAGAATCTGCGGGAAAAGGTAGTTGAACTGTATAAAACAGGAAAGGGATATAAAAAGATATCCAAGGAATTGAGAATGCAAATCAGCAGTGTTCAAACTCTAATAAAGAAGTGGAAAATGAGGGGTTCTGTTAAAACCAAACCACCATCAGGTAGAGCAACTAACATTTCATCCACAACTGCCAGGAAAATTGTTTGGGATGCAAAGACAAACCCACAAATAACTTAAGGTGAAATACAGGACATGTGGTGTGGCTGTTTCAAGATGCAAAATAAGAAGGCACTTGAAAAAAGATGGGCTGCAAGGTCGAGTCACCAGAAGAAAGCCATTGCTACGCAAATGACACAAAGTATCCCGCTTACAATATGCCATTCTGGCACAAAGTCATTTGGAGTGATGAGACCAAAATTGAGCTTTTTGGCCACAACCATAAATGCTACATTTGGAGAGGAGTGTCAGGATGCCACGAATCAGACTGAGATGAGAAGTGCAAAAATAATCACACATTTATTAATAGCAAAAAAATAATAAAAAAGTCCAGAAGTCAAATAACAAGCCAGGAATCAAAACCTGGGCTGGTATTCAGATGAGCCAAGTCAGGAGCCAAATTGAGTAGTCAGACAAGCCAGAATCAGGAACAAGGAGAACAGCAGAGTCAGGAACAAGCCAGGGATCAGAAACCAGGAGGGACGTCAGACAGCCAGGTAATACACAGGAGCTCTCACAAACAGGTCTGAGACAACGCAAGGGCAAAGCATACTGAACAGAGGCCCTTTAAATAATAAGTGATGACATCACAATTCTGAGACTGCATCCTGTCTCACACGGATGATGTACACCAGTCTGGCCATAAAAGGAAGTGCAGGAAATGAGCAGCATCACACAGTATGCACCAGAGTCAGCAAGAGAGGTGAGTAAAATGGCTGCCAGCAGCACATGGCAAACAAAGCAGGGAAAAAACTCTGACAGTACCCTCCTTTCAATGATCCCTCCCCCGTGGGAGGACAAAAGGATTATTGGTAGGCTGACCATATTGCCACTTTAAAAAGGGACACATATGAAAAATACATATGGCAGGGCTGTTTTCAGGGCTGATTAAATAAATGTTTTGTATAAGAACTCTGACATATTTATTTTTCATATGTGTTCCTTCTTAAAGCTGCAATATGGTCAGCCTAATTATTGGGGAAACGGGCATGAAAGGCACGGAGGAGGGCGGGAGCATGAACATCAGAGGAGGGAACCCATGAACGCTCCTCCAAACCGTAGCCCCTCCAGTGAACTAAATACTGTACGTGGCCCCTGGACATACGAGAGTCAATAATGCTGCTGACCTCATACTCCTTATGGTTGTCAACAAAGATAGGATGGGGACGAGGCAACACAGTGGTAAAATGATTAAAAACCAATGGTTTCAAGAGGGAGATGCGCATTGCAGGAGGAAGGTCAAGAGCGTAGGCCACAGGATTGACCCGTTGGAGTATTCAAAAAGGACCAACATAACAGGGAGCCAGTTTATTGGAAAGCACACAAAGGTTCAAGTTGCGATAGGACAGGCAAACTCTCTCACCAACCTGGTAGGAAGGTGCGGGCAGACGCCTACGATCAGCCTGGAACTTTTGGCGCTGCATAGAACGATGAAGGCAATCCTGAATCTGCACCCACGTGGAACGGAGTTGCCGGAGATGCTCCTTCAAAGCTGGAATACCCTGAGACATGAATGAATCGGGCAACATGGATGGTTGAAACCCATAAATCGCCATGAACAGGGATAACTTGGAGGAAGCATTAATAGCACTATCACGAGCAAACTCTGCCCAAGGTAACAGTTCAGACAAATTATTGTGGTGATCTGAGACATAGCAATGGAGGAACTGTTCCAGAGCTTGATTAGACCGTACCGCAGCCCCATTGGTGATATGCCGAGGAGAAGGAAAGCTGGATCCCCATTTGAGCACAAAAGGAACGCCAAATTCTGGAGACAAACTGGCTACCCCCGGTCCGACACTATCTCCTTGGGTAACCCATGTAAACGGAAGACCTCCCGGGCAAAAATTGAAGCAAGCTTCTGAGCAGTAGGCAACTTCTTCAAGGGAACGCAATGTGACATTTTAGAAAAACGGTCAACCACCATAAGGATAACAGTATTGCCATTGGAAACAGGGAGCTCCACAATGAAGTCCATGGAAAGATGTGTCCAAGGACACTCACCATTAGCAATAGGTTGAAGAAGACCTAAAGGAAGAAGTCGAGGAGTCTTATTCTGTGCACAAACTGAGCAGGAGGTAACATATGCAGCAACATCAGAACGAAGACCTGGCCACCAGAATTGTTGAGTGACAGACATAATCATTTGGTTCTTGCCTGGGTAACCTGCAGCTTTAGGATAGTGGTAAGTGTGCAAAAGTTAAGTTAAAAGATTCTCAGGAACAAAACACTTACCACTAGGTTTCTCATGAGATGCATTGGTTTGTGCAGCCAAGATCTCCTCCCTCAAGGGAGAAGTCAAATTAGTACGTATGGTAGCCAAACTATGGTCAGGAGGGATAATTGGAGTAGGTACAAACTCCTCCTTGGACAGAGGCGAAAATTGTCGAGAGAGGGCATAAGCCCTAACATTCTTACTACCAGGCAGGTAGGAGATCACATAATTAAACCAAGACATAAATAGCACCCATCTGGCCTGTCGGGGCAACAAACATTTTGCTTCAGATAGATAAGTTAAATTCTTGTGCTCAGTAAGAATGAGCTCTGGCATGCTAGTACCCTCGAGTAGATGCCTCCATTCCTTGAGTGCCAAAATTATGGCCAGTAATTCCCTGTCACCAATTTCATAATTGCATTCCACTGGAGACAATTTCTTAGAGAAGAAACCACACAGATGCAAGGAACCATCAGGTGTAGGACTTTGAGACCAGAGGGCACCTACTCCAGTCTCAGATGCATCGACCTCAAGAACAAAAGGCAGGACAGGGTTAGGATGAGCCAGAACTGGAGCAGTAGCAAAGGCAGTCTTAAGACTATCAAAGGCCTTAATGGCAGTAGGCGAACAATGGAGTGGTACAACATAAATAATTGAAGCAGCACCAGGTATCCAATTGCTTGTAAAACTGCTTTATTTACAGTTGTGTACAGTCTTCAAAATAAAGCAGGAAAACTTTTGTGACAAATAGTTCCTAGGCAAACTCACATGAATGACAAACTCATTCATGTGAGTTTGTCTAGGCACTATTTGTCAAGGAAGTTTCCTGCTTTATTTTGAAGACTGTACACAACTGTAAATAATGCAGTTTTACAAGCAATTAGATACCTCTTGCTGCTTCAATTATTTATGTTGTACATCTGTCTGGAGATCGAGCAAGCACAGTGGATCCAGTTGAAAGTTAGCCGCAATCACAATATCCATACTACTCACCTACATCGCAGTAACAGCCGTGGAGAGATCCGACTCACAGCAGAGGGCTAACCGGAAGCGGAGTCCCGGGTGACGTCAGACGCTACACAGCCGCAACTGGAGAGAGCTTAGGAGGGGAGCGGACACTCAATGGAGGCCATGAAAGTAGATTGAGGGGATACCCACTACACTAAACTGGTGGCCAAAAGCAAGAGTGCTCCCTGTGGATGGGCCCATACAGGATCAGAGGCGGAGGAGAACCGGATAGCCCTCAGGAGTCGGTGAGTAAGGCGGGATAAAATCCCCATATGCAGGATACTAATCTAGCACAGAAGTACACTTTTGGTACAAATTTTCATACTGGTGCTCACACATAAGTGACTTTACATGAACAATGGAGTGGATCATTCTCTTTACGGGTCATGTCTGTGATAGGTTTGACCAAGGAAGAAAGGTTTTTAATAAACTTTCTATAGTAATCGGCGAACCCCAAAAAACGTTGAATAGACTGAAGACCAAAAGGGCGAGGCCACTGCAGAACTGCAGATATCTTGTCAGGATCCATGGAGAACCCTGCAACAGAGATAACATAACCTAGGAAGGTTACTTGAGTCTGATGTAACTCACATTTCTTGAGTTTACAAAACAGGCCGTTCTCACATAGTCTCTGAAGAACCTGTGTAACATCAGAACGATGAGCCTTAAGTGTGGGTGAGTGTATGAGGATGTCGTCTAAGCAGGGAAAAACCTTGACAAGGAGTCAACAAGGCCTATGATGAAAGGTGCACCATTCCTACTGTGAAACACAGAGGTGGATTGCTGATGTTTTGGGGATGTGTAAGCTACAAAGGCACAGGAAATTTGGTCAGAATTGACGGCAAGATGAATGCAGTATGTTATCAAATAGAACACCTCATTTTCCACTTCTTGATTAGAGTTTGAACAGTGCTGATTTGCATTCTCAATTCTTTGGATATCTTTTCATATCCCTTTCTTGTTTTATACAGTTCAACTTTATTCTTTTCCCGCAGATCCTTTGACAATTCTTTTTCTTTCCCCATGACTCAGAATCAAGAAACATCAGTGAAGCACTGGATGAAAGATGCAACGGTCTGTCAGGAGTCCAGAAACTCATTGACCTTTTATTCACACACACTAATTACAAGCAAACAGATCACAGGATGGTTACCTTTAATAGCCATTGAAACCCGTTTGTGTCAACTTGTGGGCATGTTATTAGGCCAAAATCACCAGGGTAGGTAAACTTTTGATCAGGGTCATTTGGGTAGTTGCTGTTGTCATTATGATTTAAAAAAGAGTAAACACATTGATAAAAAATGGCTTCAGCCAAACACTAACCAAGAGTGAAAAAAAAGTTTTTGTGTTATTCATATTCTCTGAAAAATGGCCAAAAAATCATAAATTCTGCCAGGATATGTAAACTTATGGGCACAATTGTATTTATTAATACTGCTTCCTTCATACCCCTAACATAAGATTACGAGTTTTGCGTTATGAGCGGCCTGGTACTAACTTGCAAGTTATTGTCACTGTTCACCTCCCTATAGCACTGCTATTACAGGTTTCCAAAAACCCGGCGTTAGCAGGCAATATGGCAGCGTTGAGCTCCATACCGCACACAAATACCAGCGTTCTTTGAGCTGGTTTTACATGCTTGTGCACAATTTCCCCATAGACATCAATGGGGAGAGCCGGCTAAAAAAAAAACTAACACCTGCAATAAAGGAGCGTAAAGCTCTGTAACGCAGCCCCCTTGATTCCTATGGAGAAAGAAAAGTTATGGTTACACGTAACACCCTAACATAAACCCAGAGTCTAAACACCCCTAATCTGCCACCCCTGACATTGCTGACACCTACATTACACTTATTAACCCCTAATCTGCCGCCCCGACATCGTAGCTACCTACATTACACTTATTAACCCCTAATCTACCGCCCCCAATGTCATCACTACCTACATTACACTTATTAACCCCTAATCTGCTGCCCCCAACGTCGCCACCACAGTACTAAAGTTATTAACACCTAAACCTAACCCTAAGTCTAACCCTAACGTAACCCTAACCCTAACACCACTAACTTTACCTTAATTAAAATAAATCTGTAAAAAAAAATTACAATTAATACCTAAATATTTCCTATTTAAAACTAAATACTTACTTATAAAATAAACACAAACGCCTAGATTTAGAGTTCTGCATTAGCCGTCAAAACCAGCGTTAAGGGGTCCTAACGCTGGTTTTGGCTGCCCGCTGGTATTTAGAGTCAGTCAGGAAAGGGTCTAACGCTCACTTTCCAGCCGCGACTTTTCCATACCGCAGATCCCCTTACGTCAATTGTGTATCCTATCTTTTCAATGCGATTTTCCTAATGCCGGAATTTAGAGTCTTGGCTGAAGTCAGGAGTTAAGAGCTTTATGGACTAATGCCGGTTCATAAAGCTCTTAACTACTGTGCTCTAAAGTACACTAACACCCATAAACTACCTATGTACCACTAAACCGAGGTCCCCCCACATCGCCGCCACTCTAATAAAATTTTTTAACCCCTAATCTGCTGACCGCACACCGCCGCCACATACATTATCCCTATGTACCACGAATCTGCTGCCCCTAACATCGCCAACACCTACATAATATTTATTAACCCCTAATCTGCCCCCCCCCATGTCGCCGCTACCTTACCTAAACTTATTAACCCCTAATCTGCCGACCGGACCTAGCCGCTACTCTAATAAATGTATTAACCCCTAAACCGCCTCACTCCCGCCTCAAAAACCCCATAATAAATAGTATTAACCCCTAATCTGCCCTCCCTAACATCGCCGACACCTAACTTCAAGTATTAACCCCTAATCTGCCGACCGGACCTCGCCGCTACTCTAATAAATGTATTAACCCCTAAAGCTAAGTCCCTAACCCTAACACCCCCCTAAGTTAAATATAATTTAAATCTAACAAAATAAATTAAATATTATTAAATAAATTAATCCTATTTAAAACTAAATACTTACCTGTAAAATAAACCCTAATATAGCTACAATATAACGAATAATTATATTGTAGCTATTTTAGCATTTATATTTATTTTACAGGCAACTTTGTATTTATTTTAACTAGGTACAATAGCTATTAAATAGTTAATAACTATTTAATAGCTACCTAGTTAAAATAATTACAAAATTACCTGTAAAATAAATCCTAACCTAAGTTACAATTAAACCTAACACTACACTATCAATAAATTAATTAACTAAACTATCTACAATTATCTACAATTAAATCAACTAAACTAAATTACAAAAAATAAAAAAAACTTAATTACAAAAAATAAAAAAAGATTACAAGAATTTTAAACTAATTACACCAACTCTAAGCCCCCTCAAAAAATAACAAAGCCCCCCAAAATAAAAAAATGCCCTACCCTATTCTAAAATAAAAAGTTAACAGCTCTTTTACCTTACCAGCCCTTAAAAGGGCCTTTTGCAAAGAAAAAAGCTCTTTTGCATTTAAAAAAAAAAACATACAATACCCCCCAACATTACAACCCACCACCCACATACCATTAATCTAACCCAAACACCCCTTAAAAAACCTAACACTAAGCCCCTGAAGATCTCCCTACCTTATCTTCACCACGCCGGGTATCACCGATCTGTCCAGAAGAGGGTCCGAAGTCTTCATCCTATCCGGCAAGAAGAGGTCCAGAAGAGGGTCCGAAGTCTTCATCCTATCCGGCAAGAAGAGGACATCCGGACCGGTAGACATGTTCATCCAGGCGGCGTCTTCTATCTTCATCCATCCGGCACGGAGCGGGACCATCTTGAAGCAGCCAACGCGGATCCATCCGCTTCTTCCGGTGACTCCCAACGAATGAAGGTTCCTTTAAGTGACGTCATCCAAGATGGCGTCCCTCGAATTCCGATTGGCTGATAGGATTCTATCAGCCAATCGGAATTAAGGTAGGAAAAATCTGATTGGCTGATTGAATCAGCCAATCAGATTCAATTTCAATCTGATTGGCTGATTGGATCAGCCAATCAGATTGAGCTTGCATTCTATTGGCTAATCGGAACAGCCAATAGAATGTGAGCTCAATCTGAGGATGGTCCCGCTCCGCACCGGATGGATGAAGATAGAAGACGCCGCCTGGATGAACATGTCTACTGGTCCGGATGTCCTCTTCTTGTGGGATAGGATGAAGACTTCGGACCCTCTTCTGGACCTCTTCTTGCCGGATAGGATGAAGACTTCGGACCCTCTTCTGGACGGATCAGTGATACCCGGCGTGGTGAAGATAAGGTAAGGAGATCTTCAGGGGCTTAGTGTTAGGTTTTTTAAGGGGTGTTTGGGTTGGATTAGGGGTATGTGGGTGGTGGGTTGTAATGTTGGGGGGTATTGTATGTTTTTTTTTAAATGCAAAAGAGCTGTTTTCTTTGGGGCATGCCCCGCAAAAGGCCCTTTTAAGGGCTGGTAAGGTAAAAGAGCTGTTAACTTTTTATTTTAGAATAGGGTATGGCATTTTTTTATTTTGGGGGGCTTTGTTATTTTTTGAGGGGGCTTAGAGTAGGTGTAATTAGCTTAAAATTCTTGTAATCTTTTTTTTATTTTTTGTAATTTAGTGTTTATTTTTTTTTTTGTAATTTAGTTTAGTTGATTTAATTGTAGATAATTGTAGATAGTTTAGTTAATTAATTTATTGATAGTGTAGTGTTAGGTTTAATTGTAACTTAGGTTAGGATTTATTTTACAGGTAATTTTGTAATTATTTTAACTAGGTAGCTATTAAATAGTTATTAACTATTTAATAGCTATTGTACCTAGTTAAAATAAATACAAAGTTGCCTGTAAAATAAATATAAATCCTAAAATAGCTACAATATAATTATTTGTTATATTGTAGCTATATTAGGGTTTATTATACAGGTAAGTATTTAGCTTTAAATAGGATTAATTAATTTAATAAGATTTATTTTATTTCGTTAGATTTAAATTATATTTAACTTAGGGGGGTGTTAGTGTTAGGGTTAGATTTAGCTTTAGGGGTTAATACATTTATTAGAGTAGCGGCGAGGTCCGGTCGGCAGATTAGGGGTTAATAAGTGTAGTTAGGTAGCGGCGGGGGGCAGATTAGGGGTTAATAAATATTATGTTGGTGTGCGTGATGTTAGGGGCAGCAGATTAGGGGTACATAGGGATAATGTAGGTTGCGGCGGTGTGCGGTCGGCAGATTAGGGGTTAATAATAAAATGTAGGGGTCAGCGATAGCGGGGGCGGCAGATTAGGGGTTAATAAGTGTAAGGTTAGGGGTGTTTAGACTCAGGGTACATGTTAGGGTGTTAGGTGCAGACTTAGGAAGTGTTTCCCCATAGGAAACAATGGGGCTGCGTTAGGAGCTGAACGCTGCATTTTTGCAGGTGTTAGTTTTTTTTTTTAGCTCAAACTGCCTCATTGTTTCCTATGGGGATATCGTGCGCAAGCACGTTTTTGAAGCTGGCCGCGTCCGTAAACAACGCTGGTATTTAGAGTTGAAGTGGCGGTAAATTATGCTCTACACTCCCTTTTTGGAGCCTAACGCAGCCCTTCAGAGAACTCTAAATACCAGCATTGTTTATAAGTTGCGGGGGGGAAAAAACACGCGTAGCTAACGCACCCCTTCTAACACAAAACTCTAAATCTAGGTGTAAGATAGCTACAAGATAACTAATAGTTCTATTGTAGCTATCTTAGGTTTTATTTTTATTTCACAGCTAAGTTTGTATTTATTTTAACTAGGTAGACTATTTAGTAAATAGTTATTAACTATTTACTAACTACCTAGTTAAAATAAATACAAATTTACCTGTAAAATAAAACCTAACCTGTCTTACACTAACACCTAACATTACACTACAATTAAATCAATTACATTAATTAAATACAATTAACTAAATTACACAAAATTAAACAAAATTAAAAAGAAATTAACAAATATTTAAACTAATTACACCTAATCTAATATCCCTATCAAAATAAAAAAGCCCCCCCAAAATAAAAAACCCTAGCCTAAACTAAACTGCAAATAGCCCTTAAAAGGACCTTTTGCGGGGCATTGCCCCAAAGAAATCAGCTCTTTTACCTGTAAAAAAAATACAAACCACCACCCAACAGTAAAACCCACCACCCACACAACCACTCACCCCAAATAAAATCCTATCTAAATAAACCTAAGCACCCATTGCCCTGAAAAGGGCATTTGTTTGGGAATTGCCCTTAAAAGAGCATTTAGCTCTTTATCTTTGCCCAAACCCTCAGCTAAAAATAAAACCCACCCAATAAACCCTTAAAAAAACCTAACACTAACCCCCGAAGATTCACTTACAGTTTTTGAAGACCGGACATCCATCCTCATCAAGCCGGGAGAAGTCTTCATCCAAGCGGCCAGAAATCCTCAACGAAGCCAGCAGAAGTCTTCATCCAAGTGGTAAGAAGTGGTCCTCCAGGCGGGCAGAAGTCTTCATCCAGACGGCATCTTCTATCTTCGTCCTTCCGACGCGGAGCGGCTCCATCTTCAAGACATCCGGTGCATCCTCTTCTGTTGACAGCTACTGAAGAATGAAGGTTCCTTGAAGGGACGTCATCCAAGATGGCAATCAGCAAATAGGATTGAGCTTGCATTCTATTGGCTGATAGGAACAGATCGGGTTAATTGACACCTCCCTGCTGGCAGCCCATTAGCCGTGAGTCTGCAGGGGGCGGCGTTGCACCAGCAGCTCTTGTGAGCTGCTGGTGCAATGCTGAATATGGAGAGTGTATTGCTCTCCGCATTCAGCGATGTCTGTCGGACCTGATCCGCACTGTCGGATCAGGTCGACAGACATTTGATAATTCGGCCTCTTAGGCTCTATAGTACGTCCAAAGTCTCTTTCCCATGCTAAAATGTTATGTGTCTTGTGTAGCAATAGGGTATCTAGTAGGCATCAGTAATGTACTGTCATAGATCTCTGTCCTTGCAGTCCTGCCTTCCATCTTACTTCCCATAAAGTCAGGTCTCTAGTAGATGAGGAGGTGAATGTCCAACTGTGTATAATAGAACGGAAGCGCATTGTTTCAAAAACGCGTTTCTGGGGAATAATATATTTTAGGTTCATTTTCAGCATGTGAAAGCCAATTAGCTCCATCATATAGATCTCCTGTGACTTTAAGGTTAGGATTTTCCCATAAATTAGGATTAGACTCGGTTGAGGTTTAAATTTTCTAGAGTGTATTTTGTCTAACTGAGGGTCCCAAGTGATATTAAAATCTCCTCCTAATAGGAGTGGACCTCTTCTAATTTGTGCAACATGTTGTGACAGTTGCTGAAAGAAGGACCCTTGCTTCTCATTCGGGGCATATACATTCATGAGGGTACATACTACATTATCTAGTTCAAATACTATAATCCCATATCTACCTTCTGAATCGGTATCAATTACAATAGGTGTATAAGCTATATTCCACCCAAGTAGAATCGCTACCCCTCTCTTTTTTTCAGATATGTAGTGTGTACACATGTATTGTAGAGATTAGATTTCAGAGCATGTTGAGGGGAGTTAGTCAAATGGGTCTCTTGAAGGTAAGCTATGTCAATGTTGGCTTTCTGTAGATTTCTTAGCAGGAGACTTCTGTTAGTAGGGGAGTTTAAACCCTTAACATTAAGGGTGGCTAATCTAATTGGCGACATTCAATAGATGGGAATTAAAATCTGCGTGCCATTATCAAAGTGAAATACCTGTTAAAGGAGTAGTCGAAGAGAAAAAAAAACCCAGAGAAAGAAATGATGGGAGAAAAAAAAGGGGTAAGGTAAGGGAGGGGAGAGAAGGGTTTCACTTGTATATTTAACAAGAGGACATATTTTTGAAACTGCAAATGTAAACATTAATAACAAGGGTTAGAACTTAGAAATAGCATGTTTATGGCAAGTGCATAAAAGCACTGCCCAAGGTCAGGCTGTGGCCCCATGTCCAAGGGACTCAGTGTGGCACAAAAATAAGTAATAATCTATGGGGAGGGGGGAAGGGGGTACAGGTTACCCTGTTTGGTATAATTATTTACTTCCCTGGCTGGGATAAATGGAATTTGACCAGAAGGGTTTTTGAGAGATAGGGGTTCTAAAGTCCTTCATGTGATATATAATTCCCTCTTTCTCCACAAAATCAAAATAGATAAGACCTATTACTAGGGGTACCTGGTCATCCACATATGAGGCCCCAACACACCCAGTAGAATTTAGCAAAGAAGATATATTGGGGTGTCACTTAGTAGGTCTTGTATCTTATATGATAATTTTTAAAGATAAGAAGGGCCTGTCATTTAAGGGGAATAAACAGATCAAAACAGTAATGCAAAAACAACATTGACATACATAACTGTGCAAGTATAATAATCAAACCTAACAACTTTCAAAATTTTGCAAAAGATTGTTAAACTATTAAATTTGTAAAGGATACTAAAATAAGATAAGTGTAAAGTTCTCCCTTTGTGTAGATAAAATTAGATTTTCCTGGATCTGAAGGGGATCAGAGGGGCTTCTGTTTGCTCATCAAAGGGCCCCTTCTTTACTGTTGTAGAGGTAGAAGTTGCCATTCTGGAGCATTGGCTCACAAGGTTGGTGGACCTGTCGGTGTGTGATCTTGAGTATCAGCAGTAGAGTCTAGTTGCTTCCATTTCTGGAGCAGTGCCTGAGCTTGTTGGGGAGTCGATGCGGTATAAAGTTGGCCATCTTTCATGATGAGTAGCTTAACAGGGAACCCCCATCTATATCTGATTCCTTATGAGCGAAGGATCTTTGCGTGATCTGAAAAAGTTCTCCTTAGGAAGAGTGTATGAGTTGACAGATCTGGGAAGATCTGGATATTTTCAAACTTTTCAGACAAACTTTTTCCCCTTAGGGAGGTGCTGATTCATTTATTTTTTCAAGCAAAAAATTGCAATATTGCCACCACATCTCTAAGCTTTTTCCATCACTATGGATCTAGGTCTTTCGATTCTGTTGGCTCTGTCCATTATAACATCACTATCTGAGGCTTCCTCTATAATCTCTTTGAAGAGTTTTTTTGAGATAGGATTCTATATCTTGGGGTTGAACCATTTCTGTGATGCCTCTAATCCGGACGTTGTTTCTTCATGACCTATCCTCTAGGTCTGCCAGCTTCAGTTCCAGGTCTGATATTTGGGTATCAAGGTATTCTGTATAGGACAGCAAGTTAGTATGGTCAACAATGAAATCCTACTGCTTTCTCTCTAAAGCGTCTGTTCTATCGCCTATAGAGGCAATGAGGCCTATTTATGAAAGGTCTTGTGGACCTGATCCGACAGTGCGGATCAGGTCCGCATGACCTTGCTGAATGCGGAGAGCAATACCCTCTCCGTATTCAACATTCCACCAGCAGCTCACAAGAGCTGCTGGTGCAACATCGCCCCCTACAGACTCTCGGCCAATCAACCGGATCGTATTCGATCGGGTTGAATTGCGGCGATTCCTATCCGTCTCATCAGAGCAGGCGGACAGGGTTATGGAGCAGCGGTCTTTAGAAACATGGCCCTTCAAGCTCCATACGGAGCTTGATAAATGGGCCTCAATGTCTCTTTTTAATTCTGCAGTAGATTTATCAAATCTTTTTGTTAGAGAGGCATGGTGGCCTGCCAGCAAAGTTTTAATGGTTTCAACTAATGCTGGATGAGCTTACAAGCTAGCAGCTGTGTGAGATAAAGAGGTTCTCAGGGATTTGTCTGTTATAGAGTTAGAATCTGAGATCTCATCTTCTGAGACATCTTGTTGGGTAGAGGGAGTGAGATAATAGTGTTCTAGTACAGATTTGGCTGTGCAACATTGCAAAGTTGTATGAGATATGTGTAACTTGTATCCTCTAATATAAAGAATAGACCAGTATGAGCTTGATCTTTATGCAAAACCTCCTATATTAGTAAATGTTGGAGCCAAGGAGGTAGAGACGGTAATTTGCTGGTAAGCTAGGTTTGTGGAGTATTACAAATCATGGATTCAGAGCTGAGATACCTGCACCCTCTCCAAGGATATATCCATTTAGGATGGCATAAGGGAAGGGAAAAGTGGGCTCAGCTCACAAGGATGCAGTATATGGGAAAGGGATGGATATGGGGCCAGTACCACAGATCTGCTCTCTAGAACAATTAGGAAGGCTACTTATAGGAAATTTGCCTATTGTTTTCTCCTAAAGTGCAGGTTGCAGATATTATATTTCCTGTGTTGTTACTTTAAATGAACTGTAGGTTAGAACAGATGTAGGCTGGAAGATAGACCTTAATCTGGGAGTAAGTAAGGATCTTTTGTTACTTGAAGTCTTTTTATACTCTTTGATGAAGGCACTTATATATGTGCACTGAGCGTAATAAGAGACTGGGTCTAAGATCCTCCTGGATCCACCACCTGAAGTGTGGAAGCGCTGTTAAAATGACAGTTCCAGTCAGCTAGTGATACATAGGCAGCTAAGTGCATAAACCTATTAGTACAAAAGCTGTCCTCTTGTCAAAGTACTGGTGTAGCACTAGTGGGGCAAGCAAGTTGGTATAAGCTGTATGTTTCAGTGAGTGTGTATTATACTGCCTGCACTATATATCTCACCCAGTACAGGAGCCAGAGGAATGTGAGCACTTTGAGTGTTCCAACAACGTATGCAGCTCCGGTTGCAAGAAAACAAGCCGAACAGTCCTAGGAGCAAGATCGATAAAGAATATAGATGTCCGTTCCACTCGGCTTGGGTAGAAGTTGGTGCGAGGTGCTCGGCGACCTCAGGAATCCTTACTCTAACACAAGCATTTTAGCCTGACCACACAACATGTAATACGGCGTTGTGGAAAATCCCGCTCTTAAACGTCCTTTTTATTGAGTGCAGAATGGCTAAAATGCTTGCGGTATAGCTGCGACTCAAAATATGTGTTACCAGCCATTCCAGCGCATTGGCCAATTTTTCTGCGGTAATAGCCGTACTGCACCGTAGCGCAAAACTCGTAATCTAAGCATCTGTTAGTTAACCAAGTAGGGCCACTATCTTTCATTTAACTTTAAGTACAGTTACACTCATAAAAACACTGTCTAAAAAAATTATTTTAAAAAAAAATTGCACAAAAAGTTATAGGGACTCAAAGATATGAGGTCTTGTGAAAAAAAAAGACAGGCAAAGGGCTTTAACATAACGATACATACATATACACGAATATATGTTTATATGTGTGTGCATATGTATTTATATAGTTATATGTGTATATATGTATTTGCATATATATATATATATAAACACATAAATATGTATGTATACATATATAGACATATATAGAAGTGCATTGGAGCCCTTTACAGTAAAGTATGAAAACATGTAAAAGCATATTTATGCAATATTCATATTAAATAAAGTGTTATACTGTGTATTTACTGTAAATATTTCACATTCCAATGTTCTGCACATAGCATAATATGTTCTATGTATTTTTAAAAAGTTATTCCTATTTATATATATATATATATATATATTTATATATAATTATGTATGTATATATAAATATATAGGTATAGATATATATTATACCGAAATACCATCAGATATATGTAGAAATATATATTTATGAAAAAATAGACCTTGTAATATGAGCGCTACCTGACTCACGCAAAAAGTTTACTTGTAGCAGAGTTAGCGCTCATGTGGGAGTGTTAAATACTGCTCCACTTGTAATCTGGCCCATTGATGGTCACAAATTATAATTGTTGTCAATGTTTAAGTGCACCAATAACTGCAACGTTTGCCTCCCTAAAGGATTCCAATATATAATAATTAATGTACCTGAACTATAGACTATGCTCCTGAATGTACCTTCAGGCTCACCGGAAACAGGAGTTAAGAAGCAGTAGTCTTAAGACCACTGCTCCTTAACTCGTACGCCTCGTCTGAGGTTGTGGACATCAATCATCCTGATCTCATACGATCGGGTTGATTGACAGCCCCTGCTAGCAGCGGATTGGCCGTGAATCTGCAGGTGCAGCATTGCACAAGCAGTTCACCAGAAGTGCTTGTGCAATGTTAAATGCCGACAACGTATGCTGTCGACATTCAGCGATGACTGTAGTGGATCATGTCCATTCGACTGTTAATAAATCGGCCCCATAGGGGCATAATTATCAAGCCCCGTGTTTTCAAGCTCGCCGGAAAAAGAAGTTATGAAGCAGCGGTCTAAAGACCGCTGCTCCATAACCTGTCTGCCTGCTCTGAGGTGGTGGACAGAAATTAACCCGATCGAATATAATCAGAGCAGTTCACAAGAACTGCTGTTGCAATGATAAATACAGACAGAAATCATATTAAGGCTGAAAACAAGCAAGTTAAAATGGAGGAAACTCTCCGTGTTGTGCTCCCGTGATGTCTGTTTCACTAACCCTATCACTGAAACATTGGCAGCAGTTATAATTTATAACCATCTATATGTATAAACTTTTATTTTGTTGCAAATACAATGTGTTTTTAAAATCAATTTGAATGTGTACAAATGTGTGTTTCTGAATGATGCAATAAATTATTATTATAAAAGTTAATTTAACAAAATGCAGTGATATATAAGCTACAATTCTTAAAAATAATAGATGCAGAAAACTTTCTTCTTCAGTCATTTCTTTGGCTTAGTTAATCTAAGTAATTGTTATAGATCACTGCTTTTTTTAAACTGTCCTCAGGCCTCCCCAAGAGGCCAGGTTTTCAGGATTACCTTGGATGAGAGCAGGTAAAATAACCATTGGCTAGATTACGAGTTTTGCGGTAAGAGCTGCTCGGTGCTAATTTGCAAGTAATTTCAACTGCTCACCTCCCTATAGCGCTGCTATTACAGGTTTTCATAAACCCGGCGTTAGCAGACATTAAGTAAGCTTTGAGCAAAATTGAGCTCCATTCCGCACTCTAATACCAGAGCTGGTTTTACGTGCTCGTGCAAGATTTCCCCATAGACATCAATGGGGAGAGCCGGCTGAAAAAAAGCCTAACACCTACAATAAAGAAGCGTAAAGCTCCGTAACACAGCCTCATTAATTCCTATGGGGAAACAAAAGATATGTTTACACCTAACACCCTAACATATACCCCGAGTCTAAACACCCCTAATCTGCTGCCTCCAACATCTCCGACACCTACATTATATTTATTAGCCCCATATCTGCTGCCCCTGACATCGCCGACACCTACATTATATTTATTAACCCCTAATCTGCCGCCCCAATGTCGCTGCCACCTACCTACACTTATTAACCCCTAATCTGCCTTCCCCAATGTCGGCGTCACTATACCCCCTTAATGACAAGTGACGTACCAGGTACGTCCTGCAAAAACTTGCAGTTAGTGACAATGGACGTACCTGGTACGTCACTTGTCTAAGAGAGTGCTGGAAGCGATCGCAATCGCTTCCAGCAGCTCTCAGGGTATTGCAGTGATGCCTCCATATGGAGGCATCCTGCAATACCATTTAGAAGACTCCGATGCAGAGAGAGCCACTCTGTGGCCCTCTCTGCACCGGTAGCGATGGTGCCGGTTCGTTGGTGGGTGGGAGCACATCAGGGAGGCGGGTGGGCGGCCCATCGCTACCCGGCATCCGGTTCCTGTAAGTGCTATGTGCACGCCGGGTGCCGGGAGCGTGCGGGGGCGCGCGTGCGCGCGCGCGGGGGCGCGCGGGGGCGCGCGTGCGCGCCCGATTACATGCCCACTGCCACCAATGAGAAAGGAAGGGGGGACAAAAGTAAAATATAAATAAATATATAAGGATCTGGGAGGGGGAGGGGGTTGGGGTATTGTGGGGGGCTGCTACACTACAGAAAAATGTAAACTGGCAATAAATTGCAAAAAAAAACACTTGTTTTGGGGGCAAATTGGGTACTGGCAGACAGCTGCCAGTACCCAAGATGGCGGCAATTAGGTAGGGGAGAGGGTTAGAGAGCTGGGGGGGGGATCATGGAGGTTGGGGCTAAGGCAGGAGTCCATCACAGCTAAAACATTTTAATTTTTTTTATTAAAAAAAAGAAAAACTCCTTTTATTTAGTACTGGCAGACTTTCTGCCAGTACTTTAGATGGCGGGGACAATTGTGGGGTGGGGGAGGGAAGAGAACTGTTTGGGAGGGATCAGGGGGTGGGATGTGTCAGGTGGGAGGCTGATCTCTACCCTAAAGCTAAAATTAACCCTGCAAGCTCCCTACAACCTACCTAATTAACCCCTTCACTGCTGGGCATAATTTACGTGTGGTGCGCAGCAGCATTTAGTGGCCTTCTAATTACCAAAAAGCAATGCCAAAGCCATATAAGTCTGCTATTTCTGAACAAAGGGGATCCCAAAGAAGCATTTACAACCATTTGTGCCTTAATTGCACAAGCTGTTTGTAAATAATTTCAGTGGGAAACCTAAAGTTTGTGACAAAATTTGTGAAAAAGTGAACTTATTTTTTTATTTGATGACATTTGGCGGTGAAATGGTGGCATGAAATATACCAAAATGGGCCTAGATCAATACTTTGGGTTGTCTTCTAAAAAAAAATATATACATGTCAAGGGATATTCAGGTATTCCTGACAGATATCAGGGTTCCAATGTAACTAGCGCTAATTTTGAAAAAAAGTTGTTTGGAAATAGCAAAGTGCTACTTGTATTTATGGCCCTATAACTTGCAAAAAAAGTAAAGAACATGTAAACATTGGGTATTTCTAAACTCAGGACAAAATTTAGAAACTATTTAGCATAGGTGTTTTTTGGTGATTGTAGATGTGTAACAGATTTTGGGGGTCAAAGTTAGAAAAAGTGTGTTTTTTTCAATTTTTTCCTCATATTTTATATTTTTTTTATAGTAAATTATAAGATATGATGAAAATAATGGTATCTTTAGAAAGTCCATTTAATGGCGAGAAAAACGGTATATAATATGTGTGGGTACAGTAAACGAGTAAGAGGAAAATTACAGCTAAACACAAACACCGCAGAAATGTAAAAATAGCCATTGTCATTAAGGGTAAGAAAATTGAAAAATGGTCCGGTCATTAAGGGGATACTAAAGATATTAACCCCTAAGTCTAACCCTAACACCCCCTAACTTTAATGTAATTAAAATAAATCTAAATAAAAATTACTATTATTACCTAAATAATTCCTATTTAAAACTAAATACTTAACTGTAAAATAAACCCTAAGGCCTAGATTTGGAGTTTGGCGGTAGATGGGCTGTTAACGCTCCGCAGGCTTTTTTCTGGCCGCACCATAAAATTAACTCTGGTATCGAGAGTTCAAAAAAATGCTGCGTTAGGCTCCAAAAAAGGAGCGTAGAGCATTTTTACCGCAAATGCAACTCTCGATACCAGAGTTGCTTACGGACGCGGCCAGCCTCAAAAACGTGCTCGTGCACGATTCTCCCATAGGAAACAATGGGGTTGTTTGAGCTGAAAAAAAACCTAACACCTGCAAAAAAGCAGCGTTCAGCTCCTAACGCAGCCCCATTGTTTCCTATGGGGTAACACTTCCTACGTCTGCACCTAACACCCTAACATGTAACCCGAGTCTAAACACCCCTAGCCTTACACTTATTAACCCCTAATCTGCCGCCCCCGCTATCACTGACACCTGCATATTATTATTAACCCCTAATCTGCCGCTCCGTACACCGCCGCAACCTACGTTATCCCTATGTACCCCTAATCTGCTGCCCCTAACACCGCCGACCACTATATTATATTTATTAACCCCTAATCTGCCCCCCACAACGTCGCCGACACCTACCTACACTTATTAACCCCTAATCTGCCGAGCGGACCTGAGCGCTACTATAATAAAGTTATTAACCCCTAACCCGCCTCACTAACCCTATCATAAATAGTATTAACCCCTAATCTGCCCTCCCTAACATCGCCGACACCTAACTTCAATTATTAACCCCTAATCTGACGACCGGAGCTCATCGCTACTATAATAAATGGATTAACCCCTAAAGCTAAGTCTAACCCTAACACTAACACCCCCCTAAGTTAAATATAATTTAAATCTAACGAAATTAATTAACTCTTATTAAATAAATTATTCCTATTTAAAGCTAAATACTTACCTGTAAAATAAATCCTAATATAGCTACAATATAAATTATAATTATATTATAGCTATTTTAGGATTAATATTTATTTTACAGGCAACTTTGTAATTATTTTAACCAGGTACAATAGCTATTAAATAGTTAAGAACTATTTAATAGTTACCTAGTTAAAATAATAACAAAATTACCTGTAAAATAAATCCTAACCTAAGTTATAATTAAACCTAACACTACCCTATCAATAAATTAATTAAATAAACTACCTACAATTACCTACAATTAACCTAACACTACACTATCAATAAATAAATTACATACAATTGCTACAAATAACTACAATTACATAAACTAACTAAAGTACAAAAAATAAAAAAGAACTAAGTTACAAAAAATAAAAAAATATTTACAAACATAAGAAAAATATTACAACAATTTTAAACTAATTACACCTACTCTAATCCCCCTAATAAAATAACAAAGACCCCCAAAATAAAAAAATGCCCTACCCTATTCTAAATTAATAGAGTTAAAAGCTCTTTTACCTTACCAGCCCTGAACAGGGCCCTTTGCGGGGCATGCCCCAAGAAAATCAGCTCTTTTGCCTGTAAAAAAAATAATACAATACCCCCCCCCCAACATTACAACCCACCACCCACTTACCCCTAATCTAACCCAAACCCCCCTTAAATAAACCTAACACTAAGCCCCTGAAGATCTTCCTACCTTGTCTTCACCATCCAGGTATCACCGATCCGTCCTGGCATCCGGTACTGAAGAGGTCCAGAAGAGGCTCCAAAGTCTTCCTCCTATCCGGCAAGAAGAGGACATCTGGACCGGCAAACATCTTCTCCAAGCGGCATCTTCGATCTTCTTCCATCCGGTGCGGAGCGGGTCCATCTTGAAGCAGCCGACGCGGATCCATCCTCTTCTTCCGTTGTCTCCCGACGAATGACGGTTCCTTTAAGGGACGTCATCCAAGATGGCGTCCCTCGAATTCCGATTGGCTGATAGGATTCTATCAGCCAATCGGAATTAAGGTAGGAATATTCTGATTGGCTGATGGAATCAGCCAATCAGAATCAAGTTCAATCCTATTGGCTGATCCAATCAGCCAATCAGATTGAGCTCGCATTCTATTGGCTGATCGGAACAGCCAATAGAATGCGAGCTCAATCTGATTGGCTGATTGGATCAGCCAATCGGATTGAACTTGATTCTGATTGGCTGATTCCATCAGCCAATCAGAATATTCCTACCTTAATTCCGATTGGCTGATAGAATCCTATCAGCCAATCGGAATTCGAGGGACGCCATCTTGGATGACGTCCCTTAAAGGAACCGTCATTCATCGGGAGACAACGGAAGAAGAGGATGGATCCGCGTCGGCTGCTTCAAGATGGACCCGCTCCGCACCGGATGGAAGAAGATCGAAGATGCCGCTTGGAGAAGATGTTTGCCGGTCCGGATGTCCTCTTCTTGCAGGATAGGAGGAAGACTTTGGAGCCTCTTCTGGACCTCTTCAGCACCGGATGCCAGGACGGATCGGTGATACCTGGATGATGAAGACAAGGTAGGAAGATCTTCAGGGGCTTAGTGTTAGGTTTATTTAAGGGGGGTTTGGGTTAGATTAGGGGTATGTGGGTGGTGGGTTGTAATGTTGGGGGGGGTATTGTATTATTTTTTTTACAGGCAAAAGAGCTGATTTTCTTGGGGCATGCCCCGCAAAGGGCCCTGTTCAGGGCTGGTAAGGTAAAAGAGCTTTTAACTCTATTAATTTAGAATAGGGTAGGGCATTTTTTTATTTTGGGGGTCTTTGTTATTTTATTAGGGGGATTATAGTAGGTGTAATTAGTTTAAAATTGTTGTAATATTTTTCTTATGTTTGTAAATATTTTTTTATTTTTTGTAACTTAGTTCTTTTTTATTTTTTGTACTTTAGTTAGTTTATGTAATTGTAGTTATTTGTAGCAATTGTATTTAATTTATTTATTGATAGTGTAGTGTTAGGTTAATTGTAGGTAATTGTAGGTAGTTTATTTAATTAATTTATTGATAGGGTAGTGTTAGGTTTAATTATAACTTAGGTTAGGACTTATTTTACAGGTAATTTTGTTATTATTTTAACTAGGTAACTATTAAATAGTTCTTAACTATTTAATAGCTATTGTACCTGGTTAAAATAATTACAAAGTTGCCTGTCAAATAAATATTAATCCTAAAATAGCTATAATATAATTATAATTTATATTGTAGCTATATTAGGATTTATTTTACAGGTAAGTATTTAGCTTTAAATAGGAATAATTTATTTAATAAGAGATAATTAATTTTGTTAGATTTAAATTATATTTAACTTAGGGGGGTGTTAGTGTTAGGGTTAGACTTAGCTTTAGTGGTTAATCCATTTATTATAGTAGCGATGAGCTCCGGTCGTCAGATAAGGGGTTAATAATTGAAGTTAGGTGTCGGCGATGTTAGGGAGGGCAGATTAGGGGTTAATACTATTTATTATAGGATTAGTGAGGCGGATTAGGGGTTAATTACTTTATTATAGTAGCGGTGCGGTCCGCTTGGCAGATTAGGGGTTAATAAGTGTAGGCAGGTGGAGGCGACGTTGAGGGGGGCAGATTAGGGGTTAATAAATATAATATAGGGGTCGGCGGTGTTAGGGGCAGCAGATTAGGGGTACATAAGGATAACGTAGGTGGCGGCGCTTTGCGGTCGGAAGATTAGGGGTTAATTATAGTAAGTAGCTGGCGGCGACGTTGTGGGGGGCAGATTAGGGGTTAATAAATATAATACAGGGGTCGGCGGGGTTAGGGGCAGCAGATTAGGGGTACATAAGTATAACGTAGGTGGCGGTCGGCAGATTAGGGGTTAAAAAAATTTAATCGAGTTGCGGCGATGTGGGGGGACCTCGGTTTAGGGGTACATAGGTAGTTTATAGGTGTTAGTGTACTTTAGGGTACAGTAGTTAAGAGCTTTATGAACCGGCGTTAGCCCAGAAAGCTCTTAACTCCTGCTTTTTTCCGGCGGCTGGAGTTTTGGCGTTAGAGCTCTAACGCTCACTTCAGAAACTACTCTAAATACCGGCGTTAGAAAGATCCCATTGAAAAGATAGGATACGCAATTGACGTAAGGGGATCTGCGGTATGGAAAAGTCGCGGCTGAAAAGTTAGCGTTAGACCCTTTAATCACTGACTCCAAATACCGGCGGTAGCCTAAAACCAGCGTTAGGAGCATCTAACGCTGGTTTTCACGGCTAACGCCAAACTCTAAATCTAGCCGTAAGATAGCTACAATATAACTAATAGATACATTGTAGCTAGCTTAGGTTTTATTTTTATTTCCCAGGTACGTTTGTATTTATTTTAAGTAGGTAGAATAGTTACTAAATAGTTATTAACTATTTACTAACTACCTACTTAAAATAAATACAAATTTACTTGTAAAATAAAACCTAACCTGTCTTACACTAACACCTAGGGCATTTGGATGGGCATTTCCCTTAAAAAGACATTTAGCTCTTTTTCTGCCTAAACCCTAATTTACAAATAAAACCCACCCAATAAACCCTTAAAAAACCTAACACTAACCCCCGAAGATCCACTTACAGTTTTTGAAGACCCAACATCCATACTCAACGAAGCCGGCAGAAGTCTTCATCCAAGCGGGCTGAAGTCTTCATCCAAGCCGGCAGAAGTCTTCATTCCAGATGGCATCTTCTATCTTTATCCATCCGGCATGGAGCGGCTCCATCTTCAAGACATACGGCACGGAGCATCCTCTTCTTCCAACAGCTAACGAGGAATAAAGTTTCCTTTCAGGGATGTCATCCAAGATGGCGTCCCTTGAATTCCGATTGGCTGTTCCAATCAACCAATTGAATGCAAGCTCAATCCTATTGGCTGATTGGATCAGCCAATAGGATTGAAGCTCAATCCTATTGGCTGATTGCATCAGCCAATAGGAATTTTTCACCTTTAATTCTATCAGCCAATCGGAATTCAAGGGATGCCATCTTGGATGACGTCCCTTAAAGGAACCTTCATTCTTCATTAGCCATCGGAAGAAGAGGATGCTCCGTGCCTGATGAAGACTTCTGCCGGCTTGGATGAAGACTTAAAAGTTACATTGTAGCTAGCTTAGGGTTTATTTTTATTTTACAGGCAAGTTTGTATTTATTTTAACTAGGTACAACAGTTATTAAATAGTTATGATCTATTTAATAACTACCTAGCTAAAATAAATACAAAAGCACCTGTAAAATAAAACCTAACCTAAGTTACAATAACACCTAACACTACACTATGATTAAATAAATTTACTAAATTAAATACAATTATATAAATTAAATTAAATTAGTACAAAAAAGTACAACCCCCCCCACTAAATTACAGAAAATAATAAACAAATTACAGATATTTAAACTAATTACACCTAATCTAATAGCCCTATATAAATAAAAAAGCCCCCCCAAAATAAAAAAACCCTAGGACCTTTTGCGGGGCATTGCCCCAAAGTAATCAGCTCTTTTACCTGTAAAAAAAAATACAAACAACCCCCCGACAGTAAAACCCACCACCCACACAACCAACCCCCCAAATAAAAGCCTAACTAAAAACAACCTAAGCTCTCCATTGCCCTTAAAAGGACATTTAGCTCTTTTACTGCCCAAAGTCCCTAACCTAATAAATAAAACCCACCCAATATACCCTTAAAAAACCTAACACTAACCCCCTGAAGATCGACTTACTGTTCTGAAGATCCAACATCCATCCTCAAGGAAGCAGCAGAAGTCTTCATCCAACCGGGTCGAAGTCCTCCACGAAGCCGGGAGAAATCTTCATCCAAGCCGGGCAAAGTGGTCCTCCAGACGGGCAGAAGTCTTCATCCAGACGGCATCTTCTATCTTCATCCATCCAACGTGGAGCGGGTCCATCTTCAAGACATCCGACGTGGAGCATCCTCTTCATCCGATGACTACCCGACGAATGAAGGTTCCTTTAAGTGACATCATCCAAGATGGCATCCCTTAGATTCTGATTGGCTTATAGCCAATCGGAATTAAGGTAGAAAAAAATCCTATTGGCTGATGCAATCAGCCAATAGGATTGAAGTTCAATCCTATTAGCTGATCCAATCAGCCAATAGGATTGAGCTTGCATTCTATTGGCTGATTGGAACAGCCAATAGAATGCGAGCTCATTCCTATTGGCTTATTGCATCAGCCAATAGGATTTTTCTACCTTAATTCTGATTGGCTGATAGAATTCTATCAGCCAATCGGAATCTAAGGGACGCCATCTTGGATGACGTCACTTAAAGGTACCTTCATTCATCTTTAGTCAGATGAAGAGGATGCTCCTTGTCGGATGTCTTGAAGATGGAGACGCTCCGCGTTGGATGGATGAAGATAGAAGATGCCGTCTGGATGAAGACTTCTGCCCGTCTGGAGGACAACTTCACCTGGCTTGGATGAAGACTTCTCCCAGCTTTGTTGAGGACATCGACCCGGTTGGATGAAGACTTCTGCCGCTTCCTTGAGGATGGATGTCGGATCTTCAGAACAGTAAGTCGATCTTCAGGGGGTTAGCGTTAGGTTTTTTAAGGGTGTATTGGGTGGGTTTTATTTTTAGGTTAGGGATAGTGATGTCGCGAATAGTTCGCCAGCAAATAGTTCCTGGCGAACATAGCATGTTCGCATTCGCCTCGGCGGCGAATATATGCGATGTTCGATCTGCCCCCTATTCGTCATCATTGAGTAAACTTTGACCCTGTACCTCACAGTCAGAAGACACATTACAGCCAATCAGCAGCAGACCCTCCCTCCCAGACCCTCCCACCTCCTGGACAGCATCCATTTTAGATTCATTTGGAAGCTGCATTCTTAGTGAGAGGACGGACAGTGTAGCTGCTGCTGATTTAATAGGGAAATCGATAGCTAGGCTAGTGTATTCAGTGTCCACTACAGTCCTGAAGGACTCATCTGATCTCTGCTGTAAGGACAGCACCCCAAAAAGCCCTTTTTAGGGCTAGAACATCAGTCTGCTTTTTTTTTTTTTTTTACTGTGTAATCTAATTGCAGTTGCCTTCCTGCCAGCGTGTGTGTCAGGCTCACAGCGTATACTGTGCCCACTTGCCCAGTGCCACCACTCATATCTGGTGTAACAGTAGTGTACATTTAAAAAAAACAACACTTTTTTGACTGTGAAATAATAGCAGACAGCTGCCAGTACCCAAGATGGCCACCAATAAGGCAGATGGGGAGGGTTAGAGAGCTGTTTTGGGGGGGATCAAGGAGGTTGGGGGCTAAGGGGGGATGCTACACCACAGCATATGTAAATATGCTAAAAAATATATTTTTTAAAAAAAACCTTTAATTTTAGTACTGTCAGACTTTCTGCCAGTACTTAAGATGGCGGGGACAATTGTGGGGTGGGGGAGGGAAGGGAGCTGTTTGGAAGGGATCAGGGGGTCTGATGTGTCAGGTGGCAGGCTGATCTCTACACTAAAGCTAAAATTAACCTTGCAAGCTCCCTACAAACTACCTAATTCACCCCTTCACTGTTAGCCATAATACATGTGTGATGCGCAGCAGCATTTAGCGGCCTTCTAATTACCAGAAAGCAATGCCAAAGTCATATATGTCTGCTATTTCTGAACAAAGGGAATCCCAGAGAACTATTTACAACCATTTGTGCCATAATTGCACAAGCTGTTTGTAAATAATTTCAGTGAGAAACCTAAAATTGATAAAAAATTAAGTTTTTTTTAAATTTGATCGCATTTGGCGGTGAAATGGTGGCATGAAATATACCAAAATGGGCCTAGATCAATACTTTGGGTTGTCTACTACACTACACTTAAGCTAAAATTAACTCTACAAGCTGCCTACATGCTCCCTAATTAACCCCTTCACTGCTGGGCATAAAACACGTGTGGTGCGCAGTGGCATTTAGCAGCCTTCTAATTACCAAAAAGCAACGCCAAAGCCATATAAGTCTGCTATTTCTGAACAAAGGGGATCCCAGAGAAGCATTTACAACCATTTATGCCATAATTGCATAAGTTTTTTGTAAATAATTTCTGTGAGAAACCTAAAGTTTGTGAAAAAGTGAACAATTTTTTTTATTTGATCGCATTTGGCGATGAAATGGTGGCATGAAATATACCAAAATGGGCCTAGATCAATACTTTGGGTTGTCTACTACACTACACTTAAGCTAAAATTAACTCTACAAGCTGCCTACATGCTCCCTAATTAACCCCTTCACTGCTGGGCATAAAACACATGTGGTGCGCAGTGGCATTTAGCAGCCTTCTAATTACCAAAAAGCAACGCCAAAGCCATATAAGTCTGCTATAATGGCATGTCTGGCACACAGTGTTGGGGCAAGGGTCCATCTGACCACTGATACCTGGTCTGCAAAGCATTGTCAAGGCAGGTATATCACCTACACTGCGCACTGTGAAGCTTGCGTAACCCTTACACTACCTGATCGATACAACATCATACCTGATGTTTTAAAGCATGTTATTCCAAACAATTTAGGAATGTTAGGTGATTTATGCCCTTTATGGATTAAAACCAGACACTGCATCAACTATGTAATTTTCCATGGGAGTTTTGCCATGGATCCCCCTCCGGCATGTGCCCTTGAAACAACTTTTCCATCACTATTGTGGCCAGAAAGAGTCCCTGTGGGTTTTAAAATTCGCCTGCCTATTGAAGTCTATGGCGGTTCGCGACATCACTAGTTAGGGACTTTGGGCCGCAAAAGAGCTAACTGCCATTTTAAGGGCAAAGCCCATCCAAATGCTCTTTTCAGGGCAATGGGGAGCTTATGTTCTTTTAGTTAGGCTTTTATTTGGGAGGTTGGTTGTGTGGGTGGTGGGTTTTACTCTTGGGGGGGTTGTTTGTATTTTTTTTTACAGGTAAAAGAGCTGATTACTTTGGGGCAATGCCCTGCAAAAGGCCATTTTAAGGGCTATTGGTAGTTTAGTTTAGGCTAGGGTTTTTTTTTATTTTGGGGGGCTTTTTTTATTTTGATAGGGTGTAATAAGTTTAAATATCTTGTAATTTGTTTATTATTTTCTGTAATTTAGTGGGGGGGGGGGGTTTGTACTTTAGCTAATTTAATTTAATTTAGATAATTATATTTAATTTAGTTAATTTATTTAATTGTAGTGTAGTGTTAGGTGTAAGTGTAACTTAGGTTAGGTTTTATTTTACAGGTACTTTTGTATTTATTTTAGCTAGGTAGTTATTAAATAGCTAATAACTATTTAGTAACTATTCTACCTAGTTAAAATAAATACAAACTTGCCTGTAAAATAAAAATAAAACCTAAGCTAGATACAATGTAACTATTAGTTATATTGTAGCTAGCTTAGGGTTTATTTTACAGGTAAGTATTTAGTTTTAAATAGGAATAATGTAGTTAATGATAGGAATTTTATTTAGACTTATTTAAATTATATTTAAGTTAGGGGGTGTTAGGGTTAGGGTTAGACTTAGATTTAGTAGTTAATACATTTATTATAGTGGCAGCGAAGTTGGGGGAGGCAGATTAGGGGTTAATAAATGTAGGTAGGTGGGGGCGATGTTAGGAATGGCAGATTAGGGGTTAATAATATTTAACTAATGTTTGTGAGGCGGGAGTGTGGCGGTTTAGGAGTTAATATGTTTATTATAGTGGTGGCGACGTTGGGGGCGGCAGATTAGGGGTTAATAAGTGTAGGTAGGTGGCTGCGACATTGGGGGCAGCAGATTAGGGGTTAATAAATATAATTCAGGTGTCGGCAATGTCGGGGTGGAAGATTAGGGGTTAATAAGTGGAAGATTAGGGGTGTTTAGACTCGGGGTTCATGTTAGGGTGTTAGGTGTAAACATAAATTTTATTTCCCCATAGGAATCAATGGGGCTGCGTTACTGAGTTTTTGGCAGGTGTTAGATTTTTTCTCAGCCGGCTCTCCCCGTTGGTTCCTATGGGGAAATTGTGCACGAGCACGTACGACCAGCTCACCGCTGACTTAAGCAGCGCTGGTATTGGAGTGCGGTAATGAGCAAAATTTTGCTCTATGCTCACTTCTTGTCTTTTAACGACGGGTTTGTAAAAACTCGTAATACCAGCGCTGCAGGTAAGTGAGCGGTGAGAGAAAACTGCTTGTTACCACCGCATAGCCTCTAACGCAAAACTCGTAATCTAGCCGTATGTCTTTTGCATTGTCTCTTTATTATGCATTTACTGATTATGATTTTCTATTGTGTTTAGTGGTCTTTTAACAATGGAAAAACCATAATTTTGGGAACTTTTCTATTAAAAACTTGTTTGCAGCTGAATCCTATTTTAGAAAAAAACAAAAAAACATAGTACTGCGAATCCCTGCAAGAAAATATTTTAAAAAGCAATGTCCTTACCATAAACATTTGCCCCAATAAGCACAGAAAACATTTCTATATGTATTTATAAGGATTCTAACACTATTGTTAAAAGTTTACTCTCTTTAAATGTGTGCAATTGGATGTAAAATGCTTCCTAAAATATCATGTACAACCCCAGATTACACTCTGTTCTTCTGTCATATAATGGTTCAATGACATATAACTATTTAGATTATTCCCTATCATCTCATAAAATCTCTCCATTTAATATCCAATACATTTTTTGTCACTAAACAGCTTTTCCATTTACTGTTCTGAATTGTCTAGATATAATTCAGTAAGCATTTCTATCTTTTTTTCTCATAATTGTTTTGTTTATAATTCATATTCCAGTGACTATAAACGCACTGACCAAGGCCAGCAGTGGAATGCAGGCTCTTCAGTGGTAGTTTAAGTGTTTGTCTGAGTAGCTACCTACATCTTAATTGTTCTCTTTCTGTTGATGCTTTACAATTTCTTATCAGCTAGAGAAATAGCAAATAGCAACAGGAAACAAACCTAACAAACAGGAGCCCTGCTCATTAACATGCATTTCCTGTTGCAGCAGTTTGTGCGTGGCTGCACAAGATAGTGCATATTAATAAGCCTGTTTTAGTTAAATTCGTGTGCTGTTACTTGGTGCATGCTAAAACTTCAGAAGAAGCCACTTAGACTACTGTATCAGATACTATTTATATAGTGCCCAAAGATGTATACAGTATATTTTCTGTATATATTCAATAGGAACAATCACTACACTGTTAGCACCTGGTGTAGGGTTGCCACCCGTCCCTTAAAATACAGAACACTTATATGTTACACATGCTGTAGGGTGTGCAGGGAGGAATATGAATAGTGCTGTCCAGAAACACAATACATGTTTCTCCCTGCATACCCTGCAGCATGTGTAACTCATAAGTGTCCAGGAAAACATGGCTGAGGTGGCAACCCTAACCTGGTGACATATAGAACAAGTGCTACAGGCCATACCTGATTTTACACACAGGACAGGCACTGTTTTCAAGTCTACTATGTGAGATATTTAGCACACCCATGCTATCCGAAATCCATCGCACCCTAGGCTTTCGCTCTAAAGCCAACATTTTACTCTAAGTAATATGAGAGTAACAACATAAGTGGTATGGAATGCACTCAAGCAATGCTAGCAAATCATAGTGCTAACAGTTTTATACTCCACTTGTAATCTAGGACAATGTGTATCTAATGACATTATACTAACTGCAGAATATAAAATGCATGGGAAATTGCTGTTTTAGGAATATTTTTATATATGAAATAGCTGCTTTTGATAGTTGAAACCACAACCTATCCAAGCTGAGCTTACAGGGAGAGCAGACAAATTATTTTCTTTCGCTCTATAAAATATGGTTTACTTATCTTATCTCTGTAACGGCTAGATTTAGAGTTTTGTCGGTAAGGACCCTCGTAGCTAACGCCGGCTTTTTTCTGGCCGCACCATAAAAATAAGTCTGGTATTAAGAGTCCACATAAAGGCTGCGTTAGGCTCCAAAAAAGGAGCGTAGAGCATATTTAACGCAGCTTCAACTCTCGATACCAGAGTTGCTTACGGACGCGGCCAGCCTCAAAAACGTGCTCGTGCGCGATTCCCCCATAGGAAACAATGGGGCTGTTTGAGCTGAAAAAAAACCTAACACCTGCAAAAAAGCCGCGTTCAGCTCCTAACGCAGCCCCATTGTTTGCTATGCGTAAACACTTCCTAAGTCTGCACCTAACACCCTAACATGTACCCCGTGTCTAAACACCCCTAACCTTACACTTATTAACCCCTAATCTGCCGCCCCCGCTATCGCTGACCCCTGCATATTATTTTTAACCCCTAATCTGCCGCTCCGAAAACCGCCGCTACTTACATTATCCTTATGTACCCCTAATCTGCTGCCCCTAACACCGCCGACCCCTATATTATATTTATTAACCCCTAATCTGCCTCCCACAACGTCGCCTCCACCTGCCTACACTTATTAACCCCTAATCTGCCGAGCGGACCGCACCGCTACTATAATAAAGTTATTAACCCCTAATCCGCCTCACTAACCCTATAATAAATAGTATTAACCCCTAATCCGCCCTCCCTAACATCGCTGACACCTAACTTCAAACATTAACCCCTAATCTGTCGACCGGAGCTCATCGCTATTCTAATAAATGTATTAACCCCTAAAGCTAAGTCTAACCCTAACACTAACACCCCCCTAAATTAAATATAATTTTAATCTAACGAAATAAATTAACTCTTATTAAATAAATTATTCCTATTTAAAGTTAAATACTTACCTGTAAAATAAACCCTAATATAGCTACAATATAAATTATAATTACATTGTAGCTATTTTAAGATTAATATTTATTTTACAGGCAACTTTGTAATTATTTTAACCAGGTACAATAGCTATTAAATAGTTAAGAACTATTTAATAGTTACCTAGTTAAAATAATAACAAAATTACCTGTAAAATAAATCCTAACCTAAGTTACAATTAAACCTAACACTACACTACCAATACATTAATTAAATACAATATCTACAAATTACTACAATGAAATAAACTAACTAAAGTACAAAAAATAAAAAAGAACTAAGTTACAAAAAATAAAAAAATATTTACAAACATAAGAAAAATATTACAACAATTTTAAACTAATTACACATACTCTAAGCCCCCTAATAAAATAACAAAGCCCCCCAAAATAAAAAATGCCCTACCCTATTCTAAATTACTAAAGTTCAAAGCTCTTTTACCTTACCAGCCCTGAACAGGGCCCTTTGCGGGGCATGTCCCAAGAAGTTCAGCTCTTTTGCCTGTAAAAAAAAACATACAATACCCCCCCCAACATTACAACTCACCACCCACATACCCCTAATCTAACCCAAACCCCCCTTAAATAAACCTAACACTAAGCCCCTGAAGATCTTCCTACCTTGTCTTCACCATACCAGGTTCACCGATCGGTCCAGAAGAGCTCCTCCGATGTCCTGATCCAAGCCCAAGCGGGGGGCTGAAGATGTCCATGATCCGGTAGAATTCTTCATCCAAGCGGGGCAGAAGAGGTCTTCCATCCGATTGAAGTCTTCATCCAAGCGGGGCAGAAGAGGTCTTCCATCTGATTGAAGTCTTCATCCAGGCGGCATCTTCTATCGACATCCATCTGCAAGCCAATCAGATTGAGCTTGCATTCTATTGGCTGATCGGATCAGCCAATAGAATGCGAGCTCAATGTGATTGGCTGATTGGATCAGCCAATCGGATTGAACTTGATTCTGATTGGCTGATTCCATCAGCCAATCAGAATATTCCTACCTTAATTCCGATTGGCTGATAGAATCCTATTAGCCAATCGGAATTCGAGGGACGCCATCTTGGATGACGTCATTTAAAGGAACCGTCATTCGTCGTTCAGTCGTTGGCCAGGATGGATGTTCCACGTCGGAGGTCTTCAGGATGCTGCCGCTCCGCTCCAGATGGATGTCGATAGAAGATGCCGCCTGGATGAAGACTTCAATCGGATGGAAGACCTCTTCTGCCCCGCTTGGATGAAGACTTCTACCGGATCATTCAGCCCCCCGCTTAGGCTTGGATCAGGACATCGGAGGAGCTCTTCTGGACCGATCGGTGAACCTGGTATGGTGAAGACAAGGTAGGAAGATCTTCAGGGGCTTAGTGTTAGGTTTATTTAAGGGGGGTTTGGGTTAAATTAGGGGTATGTGGGTGGTGGGTTGTAATGTTGGGGGGGGGTATTGTATGTTTTTATTTTACAGGCAAAAGAGCTGAACTTCTTGGGGCATGCCCCGCAAAGGACCCTGTTCAGGGCTGGTAAGGTAAAAGAGCTTTAAACTTTAGTAATTTAGAATAGGGTAGGGCATTTTTTATTTTGGGGGGCTTTGTTATTTTATTAGGGGGCTTAGAGTAGGTGTAATTAGTTTAAAATTGTTGTAATATTTTTCTTATGTTAGTAAATATTTTTTTATTTTTTGTAACTTAGTTATTTTTTATTTTTTGTACTTTAGTTAGTTTATTTCATTGTAGTTATTTGTAGATATTGTATTTAATTAATGTATTGATAGTGTAGTGTTAGGTTTAATTGTAGGTAATTGTAGGTATTTTATTTAATTAATTTAATGATAGTATAGTGTTAGGTTTAATTGTAACTTAGGTTAGGATTTATTTTACAGGTAATTTTGTAATTATTTTAACTAGGTAACTATTAAATAGTTCTTAACTATTTAATAGCTATTGTACCTGGTTAAAATAATTACAAAGTTGCCTGTAAAATAAATATTAATCCTAAAATAGCTACAATGTAATTATAATTTATATTGTAGCTATATTAGGGTTTATTTTACAGGTAAGTATCTAGCTTTAAATAGGAATAATTTATTTAATAAGAGTTAATTAATTTTGTTAGATTAAAATTATATTTAATTTAGGGGGGTGTTAGTGTTAGGGTTAGACTTAGCTTTAGGGGTTAATACATTTATTAGAATAGCGGTGAGCTCCGGTCGGCAGATTAGGGGTTAATAATTGAAGTTAGGTGTCGGCGATGTTAGGGAGGGCAGATTAGGGGTTAATACTATTTATTATAGGGTTAGTGAGGCGGATTAGGGGTTAATAACTTTATTACAGTAGCAGTGAGGTCCGCTCGGCAGATTAGGGGTTAATAAGTGTAGGCAGGTGGAGGCGACGTTGAGGGGGGCAGATTAGGGGTTAATAAATATAATATATTGGTCGGCGGTGTTAGGGGCAGCAGATTAGGGGTACATAGCTATAATGTAGGTGGCGGCGCTTTGCGGTCGGCAGATTAGGGGTTAATTATTGTAGGTAGCTGGCGGCGACGTTGTGGGGGGCAGATTAGGGATTAATAAATATAATACAGGGGTCGGCGGTGTTAGGGGCAGCTGATTAGGGGTACATAAGTATAACGTAGGTGGCGGTCGGCAGATTAGGGGTTAAAAAAATTTAATCGAGTGGTGGCGATGTGGGGGGGCCTCGGTTTAGGGGTACATAGGTAGTTTATGGGTGTTAGTGTACTTTAGAGTACAGTAGTTAGGAGCTTTATAAACCGGCGTTAGCCCAGAAAGCTCTTAACTACTGACTTTTTTCTGCGGCTGGAGTTTTGTCATTAGATTTCTAATGCTCACTTCAGACACGACTCTAAATACCGGAGTTAGAAAAATCCCATTGAAAAGATAGGATACGCAATTGACGTAAGAGGATCTGCGGTATGGAAAAGTCGCGGCTGAAAAGTGAGCGTTAGACCCTTTTTTGAGTGACTCCAAATACCGGAGTTAGCCTAAAACCAGCGTTAGGAGCCTCTAACGCTGGTTTTCACAGCTAACGCCAAACTCCAAATCTAGGCCTAAGTATACACAAAAGCCAGCACTAACTGCAATTGAAAATGTACATTTCAGTATCAATCTCTCTCACTCACACTGGTAATGTTATTTCTTCTGCAGCTTTGTGTTTGCATAGATTTATTATAGCCAATAATGCAATAATTTAGTATAGGTTTGGGTAAGGAGGCAAACGTAGCTATTTCAGATGACAAAATAAAGGTAAAGAAAATATTTGTAATCAATTTAATACACTCCAGTAGGTAGAATGGATCACTGGAAAAATTTTAATAGGGGAGAACATTTTGCAGTGCACTGTGCTTTATATATTATCCACGATTCTAACACCAGATTGTATTACCTGTAATAAAACTAGGCATATGCCCTTATTATATTTTTACAATAATGTGATTGTAATATTCAACATGAATCAAAGAGAACAAATTTACCTTTATACTTAAAAGAGTTGTGCATTCGGCTTTGCATGAAAACAAATTCTTCTGAATTTATGTTGATTCGGTGAGCTGTCCAACTAACAAATTATTGCTTGATCAAATTGATGCGTCCATCCTGTTGTGCTGTTTGGTACCAAAAAGAAGCAGGAAGTGTGTGTGTGTGGGGGGGGGGGGGGGCTATAGTGTTTAGCTAATGAGCTTCTTTATTTGTAATGATGACCATTCATGAATCATATGTCCATCATCTTGTGTTCAATCCTGACATAGTATCAATGATTGATCTTAGAGAAAACCAGTCAGGCACTAAATGTTGGATTTTAGTCATACAGGCTTGTCCAATCTATTTGGATTGTAATCACCAAAAAAACACTCTTTGCTTTCCATATCGTCTAAAACCAAGATTGTGATCAAGACCTCAGTCTCACTTCTAATAAATTGTAACACAGAAAACAAAAAATAACTTCAATTAAAAGTTTTTGCCTGGTAAACTCGAATGGTTTGGAATGCAAACCAATTTAAGATTTAGAATAAAATCAAGTAGTTTGGGGATGTCAGTCCCCCTTTTTTGAACATAAAATACTATTATAATCATTATACTTTGATTTCTTTATACTGAAAATCTCTGAATTTCTACCAAATTTGCAAACACAGTGCTTAATTATTTAACACAGAACTAATTTTATACTTCAGAGATGATCTTTCTGCATTGTCTTTTTTCATTTTTGTGCAGGGCCCTTTTTCTAGATCAATGAGACTTGCTTAAAATAGTTAATTTTTCCCTTTTCAACTTACTATATGCATTAATCTGTCCCCTCTGTTCTTGTCTTCTTAAATCTTTGTAATGATTATACATTTCTGTGACCTGCACATCACATTTCAGAAGAGAAGGAAGAAAAGGCAGCAGGAAAATATGTTAAAAACTTAATTTTGAAGATGTTTCTTTTTACACTCGATCATATGTATGGGCTGTTTGATGTAGAAAATTCATTGAAGTGTCAAAGAAATTCATGTGACACTTTTCAAATAGTTTGCATGAAACGATTTACAGAAAACCTTTTTTTTTGTAGGGGGGTGGTGGTTTAAAGTAGTCTTTTTAAGGCAAAAAGGATCGTTAAATAATTATAATAATATTTAGCTGCCTGTGCTAATCTGTTCAAATGTCTCTCAGAACTGAAAACTGAAAAATAGATAAATTAACTTATTTTTCAAAGATTCTTATACATTCAAACAGGGGAAAATATGAATAAAAAAATGGATTTACAACCGCACCCTATCACACTTTTCCATTCTTCTATAAGCGCTATTTCTGAACACAATCGCCATGTCTTTCGTGGACAAAGCAAAGTTTTCATAATCTTTTTTTTTTTCCTCAATGTTTTTTCTTCATTTGGTTCAAGAAATCAAAGGCACATTAAAGGGACATGATACCCAAATGTTGAAAGAATTGAAAGTGATGCATCATAGCTGTAAAAAGCTGACTAGAAAATATCCCCTAGAAATATCTATATAAAAAAGGAAGATAGTTACCCTAAATTTTCCTCAGTAGCCACATTCCATTGTTAAGCTAATCAGGATACTAGTCCGGGAACTTGCAAGGGAGTGTGCATCTGGCATGTACAGGCACAGTCATAGTATTTTAATGCTCAGTTAAAGTGATAATAAACTTACAAAATAATGTTATATAATTCTGCACATAGTGCACGCTGTGACTAGAAAGCTACTGAGCAATTTCTAGTCACAGCGTGCCCGATCGTGCCATTGAAGTGAATGTAGCTCGCTCCCGCTACCAGACCACTTTCACTTCAATGGCGCGATCGGGCACGCTTTGACTAGAAAGCACTCAGTAGAGCCCTTTTGAAAACCAAGACCCGCTCAGTAGAGCCTGGAGCGGAGACCAGGTAAGTCCAACTTTGAAAGCAAAAATCTTGCAATGCTTTTGATTTAGAAAGCTGCCACTAAGATAATGTTACATAATTCTGCATTATGTGCAGAATTATATAACATTATTTTGTAAGTTTACTGTCCCTTTAGGGAGCTTACTATGAATTCTCAAGAGATTTAAGTGAAAACTCATGAGATCCTAGTAATGCATAATTTTCAAGTGATTTAGCATGTGGTATTATGTCCCTTCAAACACCACTTTGTGTAAAAATTGCACTTGATTCACAGTCCTTAGAGAAGACAAAAAGCTAATTTCATAAAATTACTGCAAATGTTATTTGCAATATACAGGTGGCCCTCGTTTTACAACGGTTCAATTTACACCATTTCAGAATAACAACCTTTTTTTCCAGTCATGTGACTGCTATTGAAAAGCATTGAGAAGCAGTGCATTTATTAAAATAGCCAGTAGGTGGAGCTGTCTGCTTGTGTTACAGCAAAGCCAAGCAAGCTGAAATTAATCAGTTTAACCAGACCTGAGCTATCAAGCAGATTTCAAAGGATCAAGATCTTCCTGTCTATAAATCAGTCCAGATTGGAATGAACTGTTTGCAGAAAAATGCAAGTGAAGTCTGTGTTGTGTGATTATTTTATTAGGTGTATAATGCTGTTTAGCAAATGTTTTTGTTCATTTAACTTAGTTTAATTATATATTCTGTGTTGTGTGATTATTTTATTAGGTTTATAATGCTGTTTAGCATTTAAAGTCTTCATTTCAAAGCTTTAAAAATAATGTATTAGGTGTTACTTATGACAATTTTGAGAGGGGCCTGGAACATATCCCCCTCACTCCCATTGACTTACATTATAAACTGGGTTTCAATTTACAATGGTTTCAATTTACAACCATTCCTTCTGGAACCTAACCCCGGCGTAAACTGAGGGCTACCTGTATATGTTTTGTTTGTGTATATAGTGTATATTATATATATATATATATATATATATATATATATATATATATATATAAATATATATATATATATAAATATATATATATATATATATATATATATATATATATATATATATATATACAGGGAGTGCAGAATTATTAGGCAAGTTGTATTTTTGAGGATTAATTTTATTATTGAACAACAACCATGTTCTCAATGAACCCAAAAAACTCATTAATATCAAAGCTGAATAGTTTTGGAAGTAGTTTTTAGTTTGTTTTTAGTTATAGCTATTTTAGGGGGATATCTGTGTGTGCAGGTGACTATTACTGTGCATAATTATTAGGCAACTTAACAAAAAACAAATATATACCCATTTCAATTATTTATTTTTACTAGTGAAACCAATATAACATCTCAATATTCACAAATATACATTTCTGACATTCAAAAACAAAACAAAAACAAATCAGTGACCAATATAGCCACCTTTCTTTGCAAGGACACTCAAAAGCCTGCCATCCATGGATTCTGTCAGTGTTTTGATCTGTTCACCATCAACATTGCGTGCAGCAGCAACCACAGCCTCCCAGACACTGTTCAGAGAGGTGTACTGTTTTCCCTCCTTGTAAATCTCACATTTGATGATGGACCACAGGTTCTCAATGGGGTTCAGATCAGGTGAACAAGGAGGCCATGTCATTAGATTTTCTTCTTTTATACCCTTTCTTGCCAGCCACGCTGTGGAGTACTTGGACGCGTGTGATGGAGCATTGTCCTGCATGAAAATCATGTTTTTCTTGAAGGATGCAGGCTTCTTCCTGTACCACTGCTTGAAGAAGGTGTCTTCCAGAAACTGGCAGTAGGACTGGGTCCTACTCAACCCGAAAAGGCCCCTGGCAGTAGGACTGACTCCATCCTCAACCCGAAAAGGCCCCACAAGCTCATCTTTGATGATACCAGCCCAAACCAGTACTCCACCTCCACCTTGCTGGCGGGAGTCGGACTGGAGCTCTCTGCCCTTTACCAATCCAGCCACGGGCCCATCCATCTGGCCCATCAAGACTCACTCTCATTTCATCAGTCCATAAAACCTTAGAAAAATCAGTCTTGAGATATTTCTTGGCCCAGTCTTGACGTTTCAGCTTGTGTGTCTAGTTCAGTGGTGGTCGTCTTTCAGCCTTTCTTACCTTGGCCATGTCTCTGAGTATTGCACACCTTGTGCTTTTGGGCACTCCAGTGATGTTGCAGCTCTGAAATATGGCCAAACTGGTGGCAAGTGGCATCTTGGCAGCTGCACGCTTGACTTTTCTCAGTTCATGGGCAGTTATTTTGCGCCTTAGTTTTTCCACACGCTTCTTGCTACCCTGTTGACTATTTTGAATGAAACGCTTGATTGTTCGATGATCACGCTTCAGAAGCTTTGCAATTTTAAGAGTGCTGCATCCCTCTGCAAGATATCTCACTATTTTTGACTTTTCTGAGCCTGTCAAGTCCTTCTTTTGACCCATTTTGCCAAAGGAAAGGAAGTTGCCTAATAATTATGCACACCTGATATAGGGTGTTGATGTCATTAGACCACACCCCTTCTCATTACAGAGATGCACATCACCTAATATGCTTAATTGGTAGTAGGCTTTCGAGCCTATACAGCTTGGAGTAAGACAACATGCATAAAGAGGATGATGTGGTCAAAATACTAATTTGCCTAATAATTCTGCACACAGTGTATATATATATATATATATATATATATATATATATATATATATATATATATATATATATAAAATCCCTCAAATAGTGAATCTCACCTCCTGAGACATCTGCCTGGGTGCTAACATGTAAAACATAAATCCAATGAAAGAAAGCACTCACAGGTCTTCTTATTAGTAGGTTAACCAAAAAGGTAACTTAACTATATTGATGTTTCAAGGTATAAATTGACCCCTTCTTCAGAATGAAAACAAGTGACAAATGCACAAATATATATACTGTGGACAATAATCAAACAAAATACTTACAAAGCACACCTGTGTCCTATAGTGTTATGTGAGAGTGTGTAGGTGCGTTCCACCTACACACTCTCACATAACACTATAGGACACAGGTGTGCTTTGTAAGTATTTTGTTTGATTATTGTTCACAGTTAGTGATGTCGCGAACATAAAAATTTGGGTTCGCGAACGCGGACTTCCGCAAAAGTTTGCGAACCGGGCAAACCGCCATAGACTTCAATGGGCAGGCAAATTTTAAAACCCACAGGGACTCTTTCTGGCCACAATAGTGATGGAAAGGTTGTTTCAAGGGGACTAACACCTGGACTGTGGCGTGCCGGAGGGGGGTCCATGGCAAAACTCCCATAGAAAATTAAATAGTTGATGCAGAGTCTGGTTTTAATCCATAAAGGGCATAAATCACCTAACATTCCTAAATTGTTTGTAATAACAAGCTTTAAAACATCAGGTATGATGTTGTATCGATCAGGTAGTGTAAGGGTTACACCCGCTTCACAGTGACAGACCAAACTCCCGCAGCGGGTACAACATCATCATCATCACACCGTACGTCCATGTGTGTAATGCTGCCTGACTGAGACATATCCCTGTTATCTACATCCTCTGGCAATAATGGTTGTGCATCACTCATTTCTTCCAACTGATGTGTAAATAACTCCTCTGACAGATCAAGTGAAGCGGCTGTGGTGCTAGTGTTGGTGGTGGCGGCAGGCGGGGGAGTGGTAACTTGAGAGGTGCCCGAAGCTAAGCTGGAGGAGGATGGTGCGTCAAGGTTCCGAGCGGAAGCTGTAGAAGATTGGGTGTCCTGTGTTAGCCAGTCAACTATGTCCTCAGAACTTTTTGAGTTCAGGGTACGTGGCCTCTGAACACTGGGCATTATTCTAGGGCCAAAGGGAATCACAGCACCACGACCACGACGGTCCCTGCGGGGTGGCCTGCCTCTGCCTGTCATTTTTTTTTCGATTAGTTATACTATGCGTGCAAGCTACTGTGACAACAGATATGAGTGGCACTGTGCACTGGGAGAAGTTGGCAGAGTAGACGCTGTAGGCCTGACACACGCTTGCAGACAACTAACTGCTATTCAATCTATTAAAGTCAAAATTGTATTTTTTTTTAATGTACACTACTGTTACACCAGATATGAGTTGCACTGGTGTGACACTGTGCCCTGGCAGGCCCTGAAAAATCTGTTACACATCTACAACCACCAAAAAACAACCATGCTAAATAGTTTCTAAATTTTGTCCTGAGTTTAGAAATACCCAATGTTAACATGTTCTTTGCTTTTTTTGCAAGTTATAGGCAAATAAATACAAGAATCACTTTGCTATTTCAAAACCACTTTTTTTCAAAATGAGCGATAGTTACATTGGAACCCTGATATCTGTCAGGAATACCTGAATATCCCTTGACATGTATATATATTTTTTTAGAAGACATCCCAAAGTATTGATCTAGGCCCATTTTAGTATATTTCATGCCACCATTTCACCGCCAAATGCGATCAAATAAAAAAAAATTGTTCACTTTTTCACAAACTTTAGGTTTCTCACAGAAATTATTTACAAACAACTTACGCAATTATGGCATAAATGGTTGTAAATGCTTCTCTGGGATCCCCTTTGTTCAGAAATAGCAGACATATATGACTTTGGCGTTGCTTTCTGGTAATTAGAAGGCCGCTAAATGCTGCTGCGCATCACACGTGTATTATGGCTAGCAGTGAAGGGGTTAATTAGGTAGTTTGTAGGGAGCTTGCAGGGTTAATTTTAGCTTTAGTGTAGAGATCAGCCTGCCACCTGACACATCAGACCCCCTGATCCCTCCCAAACAGCTCCCTTCCCTCCCCCACCCCACAATTGTCCCCGCCATCTTAAGTACTGGCAGAAAGTCTGCCAATACTAAAATAAAAGGTTTTTAATTTTTTTTAGCATATTTACATATGCTGTGGTGTAGCATCCCCCCTTAGCCCCCAACCTCCCTGATCCCCCGCAAAACAGCTCTCTAACCCTCCCCATCTGCCTTATTGGCGGCCATCTTGGGTACTGGCAGCTGTCTGCCAGTACCCAGTTTGCAAAAAAAAGAATTTTTTTCTGGGTTTTTTTTTTTTTCTTCTGTAGTGTAGCTCCTCCCCCCACAGACCAACCCCCACCACCTGCCTGATCTTTTTTTTTTTTTATTCCTTTTTTTTTTTTTTAATTTTACACCAAATTTTTCTGTAGTGTAGCGGTTCCCACCCGCTCCCTCCGCGTGCACGCGCCCGCCCCCGCCCCCGCCCTCCCGTGCACTCGCGCGCGTCCGTGCGTGCCCCCGGACATCCCCGCCCACGATCCCGCCCCCCTCCACTGACTGCTATTATTTCACAGTCAAATTTCTAGGTTTTTTTTTTTAACCCCTTAAGGACCAAGGCCATTTTTCAATTTCTTTCCCTTAACCCCTTAAAGATCAGCGACGTACCCTGTATGTCGCTAGCCTTTTTTTGGGACTTGATTGTTTTATACCGTTGTCTTGCCACCAGCGTTGAGACTGCTCTATTCCACAAAGCCTTCTAGAGGGAGGGCATTAATAGCGTGTTCTTGCTAGACTTGTGCTATTATGTCCTGAAAAAACCCTTAACGACCAGTGACATACAGGGTATATTGTGGTCATTAAGGGGTTAAGGACCAGGGCTATTTTTACATTTCTGCGGTGTTTGTGTTTAGCTGTAATTTTCCTCTTACTCATTTACTGTACCCACACATATTATATACCATTTTTCTCGCCACTAAATGGACTTTCTAACGATACCATTATTTTCATCATATCTTATAATTTATTATTAAAAATATTATAAAATATGAGGAAAAAATGGAAAAAACACACTTTTTCTAACTTTGAACCCCAAAATCTGTTACACATCTACAACCACCAAAAAACAACAATGCTAAATAGTTTCTAAATTTTGTCCTGAGTTTAGAAATACCCAATGTTAACATGTTCTTTGCTTTTTTTGCAAGTTATAGGGAAATAAATACAAGAAGCACTTTGCTATTTCAAAACCACTTTTTTTCAAAATGAGCGCTAGTTACATTGGAACCCTGATATCTGTCAGGAATACCTGAATATCCCTTGACATGTATATATTTTTTTTAGAAGACATCCCAAAGTATTGATCTAGGCCCATTTTGGTATATTTCATGCCATCATTTCACCACCAAATGCGATCAAATAAAAAAAAATTGTTCACTTTTTCACAAACTTTAGGTTTCTCACAGAAATTATTTACAAACAACTTATGCAATTATGGCATAAATGGTTGTAAATGCTTCTCTGGGATCCCCTTTGTTCAGAAATAGCAGACTTATATGGCTTTGACGTTGCTTTTTGGTAATTAGAAGGCTGCTAAATGCCACTGCGCACCACACGTGTTTTATACCCAGCAGTGAAGGGGTTAATTAGGGAGCATGTAGGCAGCTTGTAGAGTTAATTTTAGCTTAAGTGTAGTGTAGGAGACAACCCAAAGTATTGATCTTGGCCCATTTTGGTATATTTCATGCCACCATTTCACCGCCAAATGCGATCAAATAAAAAAAAAACGTTACATTTTTCACAATTTTAGGTTTCTCACTGAAATCATTTACAAACAGCTTGTGCAATTATGGCACAAATGGTTGTAAATGCTTCTCTGGGATCCCCTTTGTTTAGAAATAGCAGACATATATGACTTTGGCGTTGCTTTCTGGTAATTAGAAGGCCGCTAAATTATGCTGCGCATCACACGTGTATTATGGCTAGCAGTGAAGGGGTTAATTAGTTAGTTTGTAGGGAGCTTGCAGAGTTAATTTTAGCTTTAGTGTAGAGATCAGCCTCCCACCTGACACATCAGACCCCCTGATCCCTCCCAAACAGCTCCCTTCCCTCCCTCACCCCACAATTGTCCCCGCCATCTTAAGTACTGGCAGAAAGTCTGCCGGTACTAAAATAAAAGGGTTTTAAAAAAATAATAATTTTTTAGCATATTTACATATCCTGTGGTGTAGCATCCCCCCCTTAGCCCCCAACCTCCCTGATTCCCCCCAAAACAGCTCTCTAACCCTCCCCATCTGCCTTATTGGTGGCTATCTTAGGTGCTGGCAGCTGTCTGCTATTATTTCACGTTTGTTTTTTTAAATGTACACTACTGTTACACCAGATATGAGTGGTGGCACTGGGCAAGTGGGCACAGTATACGCTGTGAGCCTGACACACACGCTGGCAGGCAGGCAACTGCAATTAGATTACACAGGAAAAAAAAAAAAAGCAGACTGATGTTCTAGCTCTAAAAAGGGCTTTTTGGGGTGCTGTCCTTACAGCAGAGATCAGATGAGTCCTTCAGGACTGTAGTGGACACTGAATACACTAGCCTAGCTATCGATTTCCCTATTAAATCAGCAGCAGCTACACTGTCCCTCCTCTCACTAAGAATGCAGCTTCCAAATGAATCTAAAATGGATGCTGTGCAGGAGGTGGGAGGGTCTGGGAGGGAGTGTCTGCCACTGATTGGCTGTAATGTGTCTGCTGACTGTGAGGTAAAGGGTCAAAGTTTACTCAATGATGAAGAATAGGGGGCGGATCGAACATCGCATATGTTCGCCCGCCGCGGCGAACGCGAACATGCTATGTTCGCCGGGAACTATTCGCCGGCGAACTATTCGCGACATCACTAATTACTGACAATTGTTTCTATTAAACATTGTACGCCTGAGGATTGTTATACTTCCCAGGTGAAGTATATGCAACTTAAATTCCGCAACTATGGGCAAGATTGAGAGTGGAGCGGTAGTTTGCGCTCGTTAAAACAGCTAGAAGTGATATTTTTGCGCTTTAAGAATCGCACTTAGATTGTTAGTTGAAAATCAAACGTTTTCCTTCTCAATTTCGCAAAGTCACAGTAACAAATAGATTTTGGAATATGTTCTATTTATTCTTAAAGAGATATTTAAATATATCTGATCTATTTTTGCACAAATATAAACTTATACATATATATATAGAAAGGGGGCAACTCCGAAAACATTAGCAACAGTAAAACTTTTTATTTAGTACAAACGGAGAGTGCCTTTTTTTTGAGAGTTCTTTTTATCTTTTTATATATATATATATATATATATATATATATATATATATATATATATATATATAGTGTATACATTATTAAATAAAGGTAAAAGTATATATAGATATGTAAAGGAATATCTATTTGAAAAATTCTTACAACATATGTGAAGATCATTGGAATGTGAAATATTTACAGCATAGTATAGTATAACACTTTATTAAGGCCTACATTACGAGTGGAACGCAAAGTTGCACTTACCCCAGCACGATATTTGCGCTCCACTCAGTAATACCGGTGCACGCAAATGTGCACTGATATTACAAGTTGAGCGCTTTGCGCTCACAAGAGGGTTCTTTAATAGGCTCCAATGGGAGCCTAGTTCTCACGCCGTGAGACACAGCAGAGAACGTAGCGCATGTATATATATAAATATATACCTATATATTTATGTGTTTATATGTGTATATGCACATATTAGCACATAAATATATAGGTATACATTCATATACATATATATTTACAGTGAACACACAGTTCCCATAGAACACAATGTAAAGGCACTTTTCAGTGAAATATTTTTTTAACAGTTATTATTTAAAAAATCAAAGATGCTACATTTTGTAGCTAAGCCTCCCCCCACCCCTAGTACTGAGCCAATTTTGAGCTTTTTTGGCTACCTACATTTAAACTCTATTTTAGTAAGTAATTTCAGTAAGTGACCCACACAAAGTATATATTGTATTTGTCAGCAGACCAAGCAGATTCATAATATGGCATTATTATATTTCTAATTCATGGTATGTGAGATACATGCGGAAAAGACTGCAAAAAATATGTATAACTTCTGCATAGATTTTATTAAATAGTATTGACAATTGCCAGTAACCACTGCTGTTTCTGTGATCACCTTACAACATTGCTGTCAAGGGTAGCCACAAGGGAAATAGGGGCTCATACAGGCTTTTGGGGTTTATAATATAGATTTGAGAAAAATAGAAATAAAAGCGCTTTTGCAAAGTGTTCATTGTTGCCACAGTGATCACCTGACTATACAGACAAAATTGATATCTTTGTTAAGAGAGGGACTTGTTTACTACAAAATAAACTTTATAAGGGTTGCTAGACATAATAGATTGTTTTTATAGTGTATATTATGTAACATCCTCAAGCAAATCGACAAATGTTTTTTTTTACTTTTTTTTTTTTTAAAAGATCTGCTTGATATTACACTTGGAGGCTTGTAGCTGCTTAGAGAGCTGAGATTGAGGGGTTTGAATAACAATCCACCCCTCCCATCCAGCTCCAGTGCCTTAAGTAGTTATTTTTGAATTTTTCCATAAAATATCATTTTTTGGGATACTTTCATTACAATTTTTAATGCAACTAAACAATACAATGTTTTACTGTTTGTCTTGTTTGTAATGTACATTAGACGTGCATTTGTTGCATTCGGACAGAAAAAAATAACAAACTGCACTTATTGAAAGAATAACAAATGAATAAATCATCGAAATCAGTAATACATTTATTTATTTGTTAATCTTTCAATCAAAAAAAACAACAACAAATAGTTGTGCCCCATCACAAAAACCATAACTATTAACAAAAACCCTATGTCATTAACTCATAAACTGCAACAACCCCATAACAAACATGGTATATTAAGCCCTAATCCACCGCACCTTCATCTATCCCTAAAATACCTCAACCCTCATTATAATAAACACCCTATGCTATTAATTAACCCCTAAACCACCACAACCCTCAACTTATAAAAACACATACACTATTAACGCCCCTAATTGCTAGGGTGTCCATATTTCCGCTTTAAAAAGGGACACATATGAAAAATACATATGTCAGGACTGTTTTCAGGGCTGTTTAAATAAATGTTTTGTATAAGAACCCTGACATATGTATTTTTCATATGTGTCCCTTTTTAAAGCAGCAATATGGTCACCCTACTAATTGCTAACCCCCTAAGTTATAATTAAAAATGTAATATTAACATAAAGAAAATTCTAAAAATAAGAAAATACCCTACTAAAAACCCCTATCATAAAATATAATTCCTGCTAAAAAATAAAAGAACCTCATAACAACCTCTATCCTAAAACTAAAGCCCCTCTAAAAAATAAAAAGTTCTGCCTTAAAACCATTATCCTCAATCTAAAGTCCCCCTAGTAAATAAAAAAGGCCCCCTAAAATCTTGTATCCTAAAACTAAACTTCCTTAAAAATAAAAAAGCCCCATAAAACTCCTTTACTAAACCTAAAGTCTCCCTAAAAAATAAAAAAACATAAACCCTAAAAGTAAAGCCCTCTAAATAAAAAATATTCCCATAAAGAAATTCTAAATTAAAACAATAGTGTCCCTAAAAAAAACTATAAAAAACTAAAAAAAAATCTGTATAAAAAAAATACCTCCCCAAAAAATTATTTCTACTTACTGACCGAAGTCTACTGTCTGGACACCAGTGACCAGATCCCTGATCAAATGTAATCCACTGTGGCCATCTTCTGTCTCCTCTTCTCCTTTAATTTTTATTAACTTGGAGGGTGATAGGTAAGGGGGTCATGAGGAGTTAGCAGTTAGGGTCAATAGTGTAGGGGGGTTTAGGCATTGGAGTTGTGGCGGTTCAGGTATTAAAAGCATATAGTGTTTTGGGGATGGGGATTGTAGCAGTTTAAGGGTTAATAGCATAGGGTGTTTATTTTGATGGGGTTGTGGCAGTTAAGGTGTTAATAGCATAGGGTGTTTATTGTGATGGGGTTGTGACGGTGTCCACTACGGTCCTTCAGGACTGTAGTGGACACTGAATACACTAGCCTAGCTATCAATTTCCCTATTAAATCAGCAGCAGCTACACTGTCCCTCCTCTCACTAAGAATGCAGCTTCCAAATGAATCTAAAATGGATGCTGTGCAGGAGGTGGGAGGGTCTGGGAGGGAGTGTCTGCCGCTGATTGGCTGTAATGTGTCTGCTGACTGTGAGGTAAATGGTCAAAGTTTACTCAATGATGAAGAATAGGGGGCGGATCGAACATCGCATATGTTCACCCGCCGCTGCGAACGCGAACATGCTATGTTCGCCGGGAACTATTCGCCGGCGAACTATTCGCGACATCACTAATTACTGACAATTGTTTCTATTAAACATTTTACACCTGAGGATTGTTATACTTCCCAGGTGAAGTATATGAAACTTAAATTCCGCAACTATGGGCAAGATTGAGAGTGGAGCGGTAGTTTGCGCTCGTTAAAACAGCTAGAAGTGATATTTTTGCGCTTGAAGAATCGCACTTAGATTGTTAGTTGAAAATCAAACGTTTTCCTTCTCAATTTCGCAAAGTCACAGTAACAAATAGATTTTGGAATATGTTCTATTTATTCTTAAAGAGATATTTAAATATATATCTGATCTATTTTTGCACAAATATAAACTTATACATATATATAGAAAGGGGGCAACTCCGAAAACATTAGCAACAGTAAAACTTTTTATTTAGTACAAACGGAGAGTGCCTTTTTTTTGAGAGTTCTTTTTATCTTTTTATATATATATATATATATATATATATATATATATATATATATATATATATAGTGTATACATTATTAAATAAAGGTAAAAATATATATAGATATGTAAAGGAATATCTATTTGAAAAATTCTTACAACATATGTGAAGATCATTGGAATGTGAAATATTTACAGCATAGTATAGTATAACACTTTATTAAGGCCTACATTACGAGTGGAACGCAAAGTTGCACTTACCCCAGCACGATATTTGCGCTCCACTCAGTAATACCGGTGCACGCAAATGTGCACTGATATTACAAGTTGAGCGCTTTGCGCTCACAAGAGGGTTCTTTAATAGGCTCCAATGGGAGCCTAGTTCTCACGCCGTGAGACACAGCAGAGAACGTAGCGCATGTATATATATAAATATATACCTATATATTTATGTGTTTATATGTGTATATGCACATATTAGCACATAAATATATAGGTATACATTCATATACATATATATTTACAGTGAACACACAGTTCCCATAGAACACAATGTAAAGGCACTTTTCAGTGAAATATTTTTTTAACAGTTATTATTTAAAAAATCAAAGATGCTACATTTTGTAGCTAAGCCTCCCCCCACCCCTAGTACTGAGCCAATTTTGAGCTTTTTTGGCTACCTACATTTAAACTCTATTTTAGTAAGTAATTTCAGTAAGTGACCCACACAAAGTATATATTGTATTTGTCAGCAGACCAAGCAGATTCATAATATGGCATTATTATATTTCTAATTCATGGTATGTGAGATACATGCGGAAAAGACTGCAAAAAATATGTATAACTTCTGCATAGATTTTATTAAATAGTATTGACAATTGCCAGTAACCACTGCTGTTTCTGTGATCACCTTACAACATTGCTGTCAAGGGTAGCCACAAGGGAAATAGGGGCTCATACAGGCTTTTGGGGTTTATAATATAGATTTGAGAAAAATAGAAATAAAAGCGCTTTTGCAAAGTGTTCATTGTTGCCACAGTGATCACCTGACTATACAGACAAAATTGATATCTTTGTTAAGAGAGGGACTTGTTTACTACAAAATAAACTTTATAAGGGTTGCTAGACATAATAGATTGTTTTTATAGTGTATATTATGTAACATCCTCAAGCAAATCGACAAATGTTTTTTTTTACTTTTTTTTTTTTAAAAGATCTGCTTGATATTACACTTGGAGGCTTGTAGCTGCTTAGAGAGCTGAGATTGAGGGGTTTGAATAACAATCCACCCCTCCCATCCAGCTCCAGTGCCTTAAGTAGTTATTTTTGAATTTTTCCATAAAATATCATTTTTTGGGATACTTTCATTACAATTTTTAATGCAACTAAACAATACAATGTTTTACTGTTTGTCTTGTTTGTAATGTACATTAGACGTGCATTTGTTGCATTCGGACAGAAAAAAATAACAAACTGCACTTATTGAATGAATAACAAATGAATAAATCATCGAAATCAGTAATACATTTATTTATTTGTTAATCTTTCAATCAAAAAAAACAACAACAAATAGTTGTGCCCCATCACAAAAACCATAACTATTAACAAAAACCCTATGTCATTAACTCATAAACTGCAACAACCCCATAACAAACATGGTATATTAAGCCCTAATCCACCGCACCTTCATCTATCCCTAAAATACCTCAACCCTCATTATAATAAACACCCTATGCTATTAATTAACCCCTAAACCACCACAACCCTCAACTTATAAAAACACATACACTATTAACGCCCCTAATTGCTAGGGTGTCCATATTTCCGCTTTAAAAAGGGACACATATGAAAAATACATATGTCAGGACTGTTTTCAGGGCTGTTTAAATAAATGTTTTGTATAAGAACCCTGACATATGTATTTTTCATATGTGTCCCTTTTTAAAGCAGCAATATGGTCACCCTACTAATTGCTAACCCCCTAAGTTATAATTAAAAATGTAATATTAACATAAAGAAAATTCTAAAAATAAGAAAATGCCCTACTAAAAACCCCTATTGTAAAATATAATTCCTGCTAAAAAATAAAAGAACCTCATAACAACCTCTATCCTAAAACTAAAGCCCCTCTAAAAAATAAAAAGTTCTGCCATAAAACTGCTATCCTCAATCTAAAGTCCCCCTAGTAAATAAAAAAGGCCCCCTAAAATCTTGTATCCTAAAACTAAACTTCCTTAAAAATAAAAAAGCCCCATAAAACTCCTTTACTAAACCTAAAGTCTCCCTAAAAAATAAAAAAAAATAAACCCTAAAAGTAAAGCCCTCTAAATAAAAAATATTCCCATAAAGAAATTCTAAATTAAAACAATAGTGTCCCTAAAAAAAAACTATAAAAAACTAAAAAAAAATCTGTATAAAAAAAATACCTCCACAAAAAATTATTTCTACTTACTGACCGAAGTCTACTGTCTGGACACCAGTGACCAGATCCCTGATCCAAAGTAATCCACTGTGGCCATCTTCTGTCTCCTCTTCTCCTTTAATTTTTATTAACTTGGAGGGTGATAGGTAAGGGGGTCATGAGGAGTTAGCAGTTAGGGTCAATAGTGTAGGGGGGTTTAGGCATTGGAATTGTGGCGGTTCAGGTATTAACAGCATATAGTGTTTTGGGGATGGGGATTGTAGCAGTTTAAGGGTTAATAGCATAGGGTGTTTATTTTGATGGGGTTGTGGCAGTTAAGGGGTTAATGGCATAGGGTGTTTATTGTGATGGGGTTGTGACGGTTAAGAAGTTAATAGCTGAGGAGTTTATTGAGATGGAGGTTGTTGCAGTTTATGGGGTTAATAGCATAAGGGAGTTATTGCTATGGGGTTGGGGCGGTTTATTGGTTAATATAGCATAGAGGTTTTTGAGATGGAGTTTTGAAGGTTTAGGGGATAATAGCATAGGGTATTTTGTTATAGGAGTTATGGCAGTTCCGGTGTTAATAACATAAGGTTGATTAGCAATGGGGTTGTAGCGGTTTAGAGTGGGGTTAATACAATAGAGTGGTTTTTTAGATGGGGTTGTGGCAGTTTAAGGTTAATTGTTATGGGGTGTTTAGATGGTTAATCTAGTTAGTTGCACACCAAGACCAAAACCTCATCCCAACTGTGAAGCTTAGTGGAGGGAGCATCATGGCTGTGGCTGGTTTGCTGCCTCAGGGACTGGACGCAATGCAATCACCGAGAGAACAACGAATTCAATAGTGTATCAAGGCATTTTACAGGTGAATGTCAGGGAAGCAGTCCATGGCCTCAAGCTTACAAGAGGTTGTGTGATACAACAAGACAATGACCCAAAGCACACAAGTAAATCAGCTGAAGAATGGCTGAAAAGAAGATCTGTGTTTTGGACACCAGTGACCAGTGACTAAGATGCTGTCACATGACCTGAAGAGGGCTGTGCAGTCAAGACAAGCCACAAATCTTGATGAACTGAAATAGATTTGTAGGGAGGAATGGTACAAACTTCATCCTCATTGTTTTGCAAGTCTTATAAACAGCTGCAGGAGATGCTTAGAGGAGATTGCTGATAAAAAAGGGTCTACAAGTTACTAAATTCAAGGGTTCACTTACATTTTTCCAGGAATGCACTGTGAATGATTAATAACTAGTGATGTCGCGAACCTAAAATTTTGCGTTCGCGAACGGCGAATGCGAACTTCCACAACTGTTCGCGAACAGGCGAACCGGGCGAACCGGGCGAACCACCATAGACTTCAATAGGCAGGCGAATTTTAAAACCCACAGGGACTCTTTCTGGCCACAATAGTGATGGAAAAGTTGTTTCAAGGGTACTAACACCTGGACTGTGGCATGCCGGAGGGGGATCCATGGCAAAACTCCCATGGAAAATTACATAGTTGATTCAGAGTCTGGTTTTAATCCATAAAGGGCATAAATCACCTAACATTCCTAAATTGTTTGGAATAACGTGCTTTAAAACATCAGTTATGTACACTACTGTTACACCAGATATGAGTTGCACTGGGGTGACACTGTGCCCTGGCAGGCAGGCACTTAAACGCACACGTGTGAAGGAAACTGACTGCTATTATTTAACACAGTCAAAAAAGTGTTGTTTTTTTTTTAAATCTACACTACTGTTACACCAGATATGAGTTGCACTGGGGTGACACTGTGCCCTGGCAGGCAGGCACTGAAACGCACACGTGTGAAGGAAACTGACTGCTATTATTTAACACAGTCAAAAAAGTGTTGTTTTTTTTAAATCTACACTACTGTTACACCACATATGAGTTGCACTGGGGTGACACTGTGCCCTGGCTGGCAGGCAGGCAGGCACTGAAATGCACACGTGTGAAGGAAACGGCTATTATTTAACACAGTCAAAAAAGTGTTGTTGTTTTTTTAAATCTACACTACTGTTACACCAGATATGAGTGGTGGCACAGGGGAAGTGGGCACAGTATACGCTGTGAGCCTGACACACACGCTGGCAGGCAGGCAACTGCAATTAGATTACACAGGAAAAAAAAAAGCAGATGTTCTAGCCCTAAAAATGGCTTTTTGGGGTGCTGTCCTTACAGCAGAGATCAGATGAGTCCTTCAGGACTGTAGTGGACACTGAATATACTAGCCTAGCTATCAATTTCCCTATTCAATCAGCAGCAGCTACACTGTCTCTCCTCTCACTAACAATGCAGCTTCCGAATGAATCTAAAATGGATGCTGTCTAGGAGGTAGGAGGGTCTGGGAGGGAGGGTCTGCTGCTGATTGGCTGGAATGTGCCTGCTGACTGTGAGGTACAGGTCAAAGTATTACTCAATGATTCGCGACATCACTATTAATAACAAATAAACATTTGAACAGTTTGTGTGCTATTGCTTTAGTTAGATAGTGTTTGTGTATAAATTGTGACTTAGATGAAAATACGACTGTGATGAGAGCAGGATGTGATGTCACTAGCATGTGGGCGGGGCTTAGGTCCGGTGTCTGTGTCGCAGTTAGTTTAGTACAATCAACCTGACTAGATGTGTATTGTTATGCTCTGCAATAAAATAGAGTTGTACCATCATTGCTGTGTCCTGCATATGTCCTGCATCTCATGACATGGTGTCAGAAGTTCTGGACTGCGCTTCTGTTCCTGATCGATTGCAATGTCAAAGTTTACCCCACCTGAGCCTTTTGACTTTTCTCAGCCTGCAGCTTGGCCCACATGGCGTCAGCGGTTTCAGCGCTTCAGGATTGCATCCAAACTGAACAAGGAGAGTGGTGAAGTACAAGTTAATTCTCTTTTATACTCCATGGGGAAAGATGTAGAGCCAGTGTTCAATGCTTTTACTTTCCAAGAAGGGGAAGAAGTTAACTTTGATATAGTTATGGATAAACTCAGTGCCCACTTTGTGCCCAAAAGAAATGTGATTCATGAGAGAGCTTGTTTTCACAAACGTAATCAGCGTGTGGGAGAATCTGTGGAGTCATTTGTGCGCAGCCTGTATGAATTAGCTGAATTCTGTGAGTTTGGTGTTGCTAAAGAAGAGCAAATCAGAGACAGAATAGTTATTGGAATTGCAGATGCTGAAGTCTCCCTGAAGCTGCAGTTAGAGCCTGATTTAACGTTAGACGGGGCTATTAGGATGGCCCGCCAGAGTGAACTGGTGAAAAAGCAAAGTGCTGATCTGAGGTCTGAGAGTATTGTGGATGAAGTGCAACAGTCTAGAAAAATTACTAGTGAAAGGCACAGTGTGAGCGGTAGATCAAAAGTACTGGAAAGGCCTAGAAGTGGATGGGCGCAACATGGCCGATGCACACGGTGCATGATCAGAGTGCTATATGCCCGGCCAGAGATAAAAGATGCAGAAAATGTAACAGAATAGGCCATTTTGAAGTGGTGTGTAAAACTGAATACATTAAGGAGATGTAGGTGGACAGTGACCAGGAGGGTCAGGAAGTGTCTTTTGTGGGGTCTGTTGTGGAACGGACAAGCTCAGAGGAAGATTGGAAAGTTACTTTTACTGTAATGGGAGCCAAAGTTGATTTTAAGATTGACACAGGAGCTGATATCACTGTAATGTCTTTTGCTGAATTTATGAAACTGCCTCGACAGCCCCAGCTGGCGAAGGTTACTACAAATGTCCATAGTCCTGGTGGCCGCATTGATTGTGTGGGGAAATTTCTTGCCAGCTGTGAGTACAAACAAAAAAAGTTCACCATGTGGGTGCATGTGATCCGAGGTCAGTGTGTTAACAGTTTATTGAGCAGAAAAGCAGCCTGTGACTTGGGCCTCGTGGCCAGAGTGAATGAGATCTCTGAAGATATGTTTGGCGAGTTGGGCCTACTTAACTGCAAACCTGTTCGTACAGCACTTAAAAGTGACGCAGTCCCATACAGTATTTCTACTCCTCGTAGAATTCCGTTCCCGCTCATGCCTCAAGTGGAGAAAGAGCTCATGCGCATGAAGTCTATGGGGGTTATTGAAGAGGTTGTTGAAGCAACTGATTGGTGTGCCCCCATTGTTCCAGTTGCAAAGAAAAACGGAAAGGTGCGCATCTGTGTGGACCTGAAAAGGTTGAATGAGGCAGTGAAGAGGGAGAGATTTGTGCTGCCGACATTGGAAGATATAGCCCCGAAGTTGGCTGGGGCGAAGTTCTTTTCCACATTAGACGCTTCTAGCGGCTTTTGGCAGATCCCCCTGGATCCAAAGTGCCGCAAACTGACTACCTTTATCACACCGGTAGGTCAGTTCTGCTTCTGCAGACTCCCCTTTGGGATATCCTCCGCTCCTGAGATCTTTCAAAGGGAAATGAGTTTTCTCCTGAGTGGCCACGTGGGCACAGCAGTCGTCATGGACTACATTCTAGTGTATGGGTCTACAGTGGAGGAGCATGATCAGTGTTAGGGGTAATATGAACCTGATGGCAGCCATCTTGTTCTTCGCAGCCATCTTGTTCCTCGCAGCCATTTTGTAATGAATAGACTTTATTATACTGGGGTATTATGCAGTGAGAATTATATGCATGTTATGATAATTTCCTTAGCTGTTCGGCCTTGCCAATGTACCCTGGCCCGACGCCCAGAAATAAGATAGAATAAGATAATGTAAACAAGAGGCTTCAGAATCCTTGTTGTCTCCGCAGATGGTAGTTTGTTATGACCCTGTAATTATTGTTATGAGAAACTCATGTTCCAGTTTTTCCTTGTAAATTGCTCTGTATAACTGTGTAAGATGACGCGGTCCTAACGTGTCATCCCCTTAACCCTGTATGTCACTATAAGAAAGGCTTGCACTGTGCAATAAACAGAATTGGCTTTCGATCATAATGCTGCGTGGTCTGAGTCATTCTAAGGGGCCCTTATCAGATAATCTACATATGCCTCAGGTGGTACACTAGGCCCCAGGCTTTGGCCTGCACTGACACTTACCCCCTGAAGGGGACACCTAACAATCAGCGTTTGAGTTGTGTGCTGCAGGCTATCAAAGAGTCTGGGCTGAAGCTGAATAAAGAAAAATGTAATTTTAGGAAAACTGAATTATGCTACTTTGGGCATATCATCAACGGGGATGGCATCAAGCCGGACCCCGAGAAAATTCGGGCTATCGAACAGATGAAAAGCCCTTCTGATGTACATGAGCTGAGACAGATATTGGGCCTTGTAAATTACGTGGGCAAGTTTCTTCCAGATTTATCTACAGTTTTACACCCTATCACAGAGTTGCTTAAGAAAGATGTTGCCTGGGTCTGGGGACCCTCACAAGAAAAAGCGTTCCTGCATGCCAAGTCCCTGCTGGGGTCTGCCCCAGTGCTGGGGTTCTACGACCCTTCAAAAAAGACTGTGGTTAGTGCTGATGCAAGCAGTTATGGGCTGGGGGCTGCACTCCTGCAGCTGAATGACAACAAACTACAGCCCATCGCCTACTGTTCCCGCACACTGACGGCTGCGGAGTCAAAATATGCTCAAATTGAGAAAGAGTGCCTGGCTGCAGTTTGGGCCTGTGAGCGCTTTCAGCGTTATCTAGTGGGTTTGGAGAAATTTAGTCTGGAAACTGACCACAAACCGCTAGTCCCTCTTATCAATTCTTATGACATTGACAAAACACCCTTGAGATGCCAGAGACTTTTAATGAGACTGCTCAGGTTCAATGTTCAGGCAGTGCATGTGCCGGGGAAGCAACTGGTTGTGGCAGATACACTGTCCAGGCTCCCGCTGGCTGCTGCTGAAGAATCCTCCACAGAGTCGGATGTGAAAGTGTATGTTGATTCAGTTCTGGCCTCTAAGTCCATTTCTTCAAGGAAACTGGAAGAGATAAAGAAAGAGACATATTTGGACACAGATCTGCAAGAAGTTATAAGGTACATAAAAGATGGCTGGCCCGAGAGCCGGGCAGCCTGGATGTCTTTAAATGCTTACCAGCCAGAGAGGTCGCAGCTCACGGAGCTGGAGGGGTTGGTGCTGTTCCAAGACCGCATTGTAATTCCTGTCAGCATGAGGAAGGAGATGTTAAACAGGATTCACGATGGCCACTTAGGCATTACAAAGTGCAGAGAAAGGGCAGCTACAGCTGTGTGGTGGCCTGGGATCAGCTCCGACATTGCAAATCACGTGTCTAAATGTGCCTTTTGCCGGGAACGCCGGCCTACTCAGAGAAGGGAGCCCTTATTGTCTACTCCGCTGCCTGCGGGGCCGTGGCAGAAAATAGCTGCTGATTTGTGTGAACTGCACGGGAAAAAGTTTCTTGTTGTGATCGACTACTATTCCAGGTATTTGGAAATTGCACCCCTGAATGATATCACAAGTCAGGCCGTTATCATTCGCCTGAAGAGCTTGTTCGCCCGCTGGGGCATTCCAATGGAGCTAGTGAGTGATAATGGTATGCAATTCGCTTCTACAGAGTTCAGTGCTTTCAGCAGGGAATATGATTTTGTACATTCCACGTCAAGTCCACATTATCCGCAGGCCAACGGAATGGCTGAAAGGGCAGTTCAAACAACAAAATTCATTCTAAAGCAATCTGAGCCTTACCTAGCCCTCTTGTCATACAGAGCGACGCCCATTCAAGCCACCGGGTTTAGCCCGGCACAGCTGATGCTAGGACGCCAGATTCGCACCACTTTACCCTCAGTGGGTGTCTTCAAGCCGCCTGGCCCTGTTCCTCGGGACGAAGTCCTTAGGAGGGATGAAGAGGCCAAAAAGGGTTATCGTTTCTTCTACGACAGGAGACATTCTGTCAGGCCTTTACAGGAACTGAAAGCGGGCCAAAGTGTCAGAATTAAACTGGATGATGAGAAGAAATGGAAGACGCCTGCTACGGTAGTGGGCCGCTCTCCAGAACCAAGGTCTTACACAGTCCTTACAGAGGGAGGGACGGTTACACGCCGTAACCGAAGACATCTTCAGCCTGTACCTGAGAGTCTGGAACCGGATACCTCAGTACCACCGCCGGTGGGATCCCCTGTTCTAAGAGAGGTGCCTTCCCCTCAGCAAGATCACAGCGGGGATATATCTTTGCCTCCAGCAGACTCTTGTTCACCATCTTCTGTATCAGAGGACAGTTCATGCAAAGTTACATCAAGCGGAAGAGTGGTGAAACTTCCGGCCCGTTACAGGGACTGACTTTAGCTAGAACAGTGACCGGAAGTATGGGCAGAATAATCCCATGGTCACTGTGGACTAGGGTAGTCTACCCCGATGTCCAAGTCAGGATGTAATTTATTTGTTCATGTTTTCTAATCTATCTGTTTTTATAATGTTCAAAAACAAAAATGTTGTTGTATACCCTGTTGGTGTACCTTGTTATTTATTATATGCAAATGTATGCTTTGCCTTTGAAAAAGGGGAAGATGTGATGAGAGCAGGATGTGATGTCACTAGCATGTGGGCGGGGCTTAGGTCCGGTGTCTGTGTCGCAGTTAGTTTAGTACAATCAACCTGACTAGATGTGTATTGTTATGCTCTGCAATAAAATAGAGTTGTACCATCATTGCTGTGTCCTGCAATTTTCCTGCATCTCATGACAACGACTAAACCTTTCTGAGTAATCAATGCAGAAATCCAGGTAATTCCAAAGGGTTCACATTTTTTTTTGCAACTGTACTTAAAGGGACAGGAGTGGATAGAGCATGAACATTTTTAACAACTTCCCAATTTACTTCTTTTAAAAAAATGTTCTTAGTTTTCTTAGTATCCTTTGTTAAAGAGTAATCCTAGGTGAGCTCAGGAGCATGCCCATGTCTTAAGTCATCTGGCAGCAGTAGTTACAAACACTGATGCCATAGACTGCTATAGACATGTGCACACTCCTAAGCTCCTAAAAGCCTACCTAGGTTTAGTCTTTAACAAAACGTAGCAAGAGAACAAAGTTGTTTAAAATTGTATGCTCTATCTGATTCCTGAAAAAAAAATTTTTTTACTTTGCTGTCCCTTTAAAAACAGGGAACACCCTTTTGCGAGACACACTGTTCTCAAGGTAAAAACAGTTTTTAGAGAATTACAACAGGGACTGCATAGTACTGGTGAGATTTCACAAGCCCAGAGAGCTTTAGATAATCGAACATTTAGAGAGAACATTAACATTTTAGAACCTTTCTGTCCCACCCCCTGATGGGAGTGTGGGGTATTCTAAACCTTCTTGTTTTCTGTAATCAGTACTTAAAGGGACAGTCTACTCAAGAATTGTTATTGTTTAAAAAGATAAGCTAATCCCTTTATTAACCATTTCCCAGTTTTGCATAACAAACACAGTTATAGTAATATTATATCAATATGCGACAGCACTATTTAAAATAATTTAAGAAAATAAATAGTAAATTTTCTCACAATAGGTGCACGAGTCAAAAGCGCTGCTCCTGCGCTTAAAAACAAATCAATAAATAAAAAAATGCCCAGCACTCAAAATACATATTCAAAAGCATATTTATTATGCATTTTCAACCAAAAACTAACATCAAAGGTAAGGGGCCCCACTAAATGCTCAGACCATCCAACCACAAACATACACGCAAACATGCATAGACAAAAGGAAGGATTCTCTGTGACAAATGACAACAATGTCCATTTTCCTTATTGTTGTATAAACCTCTTATGGAACATGAATAGCACTGTTTATAAATGCATAGTTCCTAATAAGAACTATAGTTCATATCTCAGCACACAGAAATCCTCATATGAATAACTCTGGATACTGCTGTAGGGAAAACAATAACACTCCTTGTATGCTAGCAGCTGTATACTATAGTCATATATGTCACCCAAAAACTCTAGTATCGCTCCGCACAGTCCCTGCATATTATCCGTACAGTACAGTATTAGTGATCAGTTCACATTTTTGCATAGAAGTAAACTTGCGGTACTAGCATTCAACATATCTTCAGTGACGTGACACTCAATGGGAAATATCACTCCGGTTATCGGCCACTACTGACCAAGGTACTCGTGCTGAGGATAACATTGCTTGTATGTAACAAGGAGCTGTTAACCGGAGTGGAGATCGCTTCTGAAACGTTATGCCACGGGAGATACATCAAACCCCAAGTACCGTGGTTGGTAGTGGCCGATAACCGGAGTGATATTTCCCATTGAGTGTCACGTCACTGAAGATATGCCGAATGCTAGTACCGCAAGAATTCTTCTATGCAAAAGTGTGAACTGATCACTAATACTTAGCTGTAAGGATAATGTGCAGGGCCTTTGCGGAACGATACTAGAGTATATGGGTGACATATGTGACTATAGTATACAGCTGCTAGAATACAAGGAGTGTGCAGAAGTTACCTCTTGTTTGTTTTTATCCCTACAGCAGTATCCAGAGTTATTCATATGAAGATTTCTGTGTGCTAAGATATAAACTATTGTGACTTAGATGAAGCTCATTCTAAAAATTTCTGAATAATCAATCAAGAAATCCAGGTAAATTCAAAGGGTTCACAAACTTTTTCTTGCAACTGTACTTAATGAGACAGTAAATTCAAAATTAAATTTAAATTGATTGGATAGAGCACGAACATTTTAACAACTTCCCAATTAACTTCTATGATCAATTTTGCTTAGTTTTGTGTACAGTTGCTAGAATGCAAGGAGTGTGCAGAAGATACCTCTTGTTTATTGTTATCCCTACAGCAGTATCCAGAGTTATTCATATGAGGATTTCTGGGTGCTAAGATATGAACTATCAATATATGTTCTTATTAGGAACTGTGCTTATATAAACAGTGTTATTCATGTTCCATTAAAAGGTTTTACAACAATAAGGAAAGAAGACATTGTTGTTATTTTTTATAGAGAATCCTCTCTTTTTTGTGTGACATATTCCGTTGGGACTCCTTGGGATTTTTGTCTATGTATGTTTGCATGTATGTATGTGGTTGGATGGTCTGAGCATTTAGTGGGGCCCCTTACCATTTGATGTTAGTTTTTGGTTGCAGATGCATAATTAACATGCTGGGCATTTTTGTATTTACAGTTATATTAATATACTTTTTACATCTGTGATTACCTTGTATCTAAGCCTCTGCAGACTGCCTCCTTATTTCAGTTCTTTTGACAGAATTAAATTTTAGCCAATCAGTGCCCTTTCATAAGTAAACCCACGAGCGTGAGCACAATGTTATCTATATGACACACATGAAATAACGCCCTCTAGTGGTGAAAAACAGAAAATACGCATTTGCATTCTGTGATTGGTTGATGACTGTCACATGATGCAGTTGAAGGAAAATACAACTAACTGGAATTTGTCAGAAAAAAATCTACCACTCATGTGAAATTCAAAGTGTTTTTGAGTTGTCTATATATAATGCATTTATTGGTTATGCTATTATACTGTGTTTTGTGGTCCTTTAAGTACTGACATTTTCAGAAGAGGTTGGGATACAGCAGGCAGAATCAGCTAACTAAAATTATGAAATAAAGGTAAAAGTATTTGTAAATAATTTAATACACTTCAGAAAGCAAACTGGAGAATGGAAAATCCATAATAGAAAGAAAAGTAGATTTTTTTTTCACAAATTTTAGTTACTTCCATTTTTCCATACCCCAGTTTCATGTGACACCCATTAGCCAATCACAAATGCTTATAAGTATGTGCTATAAAATGCTCAGTAAAAACTGGTGCCTTAGGAATATGTGTATAAAAATATTATGCATATTTGCATAATAGAAGTAAATTGGATTTTTTTTTAAATGGCAGGTTCTATCTGAATCATGAAAGTTTCATTTTGATTGAAGTGTTCCTTTAAAGGTATGAAAAAAATAACAGTACACTGTAAAAACTCTAATAAAATAACATGCATATTCAAAGTAGGTACAAATGGATTAATAAAGGGACATTCTAAAGAAAACGTATATGCTTTCATTTGTTGCCACTGAGCAGAACATTGCTGGTATTTTTACAACCATATGTGACTCCAGAGTGACTCACTGGCATAACCCTGCTTGGAATCTGCAAAGCTTTCAACCTCTAAACAGAGAACTTATGCAGTTAACTCTTTATACGGTTTAACCACATATGTACATATTTTACAGAGGTGCTTAGGACTAAAAGAACGAGGTATCTCGTAACATAAAGGCTTTGATGTTTCGTGTTTCTTGTAAGTGCAGTTGCATTTGCGCTTTTTAACCTTGATTAATAAAAAGCTACACTTAGAGGATGTGCGATTTTGTCTTTTCTTTCTTTACAGATATATAGTAATACATATTTAAAAATACTTAGAACATATTCTGCTATGTCCAGAAGATTGGAATGTGAAATATTTACAGCAAATACACAGTATAACACTTTATTAAATATGAATATTGCATAAATATGCTTTAACATGTTTTCATCTACTTTACTACAAAGGACTCCAATGCACTTAAATATATGTATACTTATGCATGTATGTGTTTATATGTGTATATATATGTACACATATTAATACATATGTAAGCACATATAAACATATAAAGATATATATTTGTATATATATATATTATATACACATACTTAGACATGTATATGTATTTATCACTATGCTAAAGCCCTTTGTGGCATTTTTTTTTTTTTCTAACTCCTAAGACCTCATATCTTTGAGACCTTATAACTTTTTTGTGCAATAGTTTTTTTTTTATAAATTTTTATTAGATAGTGTTATTATAAGTGTAACTGTACTTAATAACCAGAGCTCTGAGGTCGCGCTATACTGACGTGCGTCAAATTCAATTGCACTCAAGCGATCGCATTTACTTTCAACCGATATCGCTTACGCTTAACTGTTAGCACGCCACTTGTAATCTGGCCCATAGTTTGCAGAGTTAACCGATTCGAGCATATAATGTTTGCACTAGAATGTTCCTTTAAACAAAAAGTTCTGAGTTTATATTGGATGTATATTAAGTTGGTTATCCACACATATATACATCTTATAAATCCCGCTGGCTTCAAAGCTAAAGTGGGAGATTTCATGTTGTGTGTCTACCTGCCAAATAGCCATAGTTAGGACTAATTATAGCCTTAAATATAAAATGATTAGATCCAAATATCTTTCTATTTTTCTATACTTTAGTTTTTTTTAGTCCTAACTATAGCAAATGTGCTTTGCAAGTGTCTTGAATAGGTACTATAAATCCCTGACTTTAGTTTAAAATAAAAATCTTAAAAGTTTAATTTGTAACCAACACTGCTGGCAAGTAATGAGTTAATGCACATCCATTACTGTTTAACTGTGGTATTGGTTATAAAATAAAACTGTATATATTTGTGTGTAAGTTTACTTTGTGTAAACTGGTGAAAGCAGATATTATTAAAATTAAAAAAATAGAATCAATTTGAGAGGTTGGTCAAATAAACTCAGGAGATTTGGCTTATGTTTGAAAATAGGCATTTTATTTTAGAATAAATCCAAGTTCAAGCAGTCAAGTTTAAGCAACATCAGGAGACTATTCCAAGCCAAAAATCGGATGATCAATCAGCCTTTACAGGTCAGACCCCAATAACTGTTATAAATTACAGAATCATCATTATAATTATAACTGTAGATGATAGATTCACTAACAGTTCATAAAACAACGAGTCAATCATTTCAATGTATGTGTTATCACGTGAAACTGATTCAAGAGGGCTCATTAGATAATATAGGAACTTCCAAAAATGTATTTCATTGAAGTATTTCAAAATAAAACTATCATTGTAACATTGCCTGTTTCCCTTCTGATTGAAAATACAGAAAAAGGAAATGACAATTTAAAACATTTTAATAATTTGTTTATAAAATGTTAACTAATTCTGCAATGTTAGTAAATCAGGAAATGCTACAGGTTATCTACAGTGTAGTATGATCCCTTTTTTGTTTTAAAACTTAAGATTAGTCAGACTGATGAATTTGCTGCTCACTGATTTCTGAGTTATTTTAAGTGCCATTTTGTCGTTTTTAGATTTCTATAAAGCATGAATGAAAAATGATTACAGAAAATAAAAAAATAATGACATTTAAGGAATTAATTTATAATATATGTTAAGTGAAACTTTAAAGATACATAGATTTAAGTTGGACTGTCATTGATTTGGTGATCTATAGCCCTGCATAGAGTTACAATAAGAATACAAGGCAAATGATTATAAAACTGCTAAGTATAAAGATGTAAGAGAACATAAGTTGTGAGGGAAAATAAATGCTGGAAGGCAGAAACAAATTAAATCTTATGGTAATCCATATGTGTGTGTATGGGTCTGAGGTAGGTAAATCAGCACCTATAGATGATGGCATTTATACGTAAGGAAGAGGTTGTTTCGAACACATACAATACTGATGCACAGCACTACCTGCTGGAGAAGTGATAAAGGTCCAAGTCAGAAATTAGACACTTATTAGATGTAATAGGCGGAAGAGAAAGGAGGGAAAGGACATGAAAGGGAAAGGAGAATGCATGAAAGGGAAAGGAGAATGCATGAAAGGGAAAGGAAATTAAATGACAAGAATGGAAAAAAGAAAGAGAATTAGAAAGGGAAAGAAGAGGTAAAGTAAAAAGTCTATACGGGTTATTTCAGGTATATGGATAGATGCTATACATTAAGCTGGTACTTATAAGTATAGTTATTTGTGTATATTTTCTGGTGCATGTTATATATGTATTGTAGGTATCTATTCCAATTTCCAAACGTTCTAAACAAGATGGTGATTGGCTGTCAAAAAACAGAACTTGCTTTATTTGGAAATAAAGGTGGTTTAGAATCCCCACCCTCTTGAAATTACTACAAAAGTCAGACAGTTTTGTCAGAAAAAGACAAATACAAAACTTCAGCCTGAGCTGAATGCTACAGAGAATGTTCCACTGGAATTCTGCATTTGCCAACACCTACAGAGGTGCAAGTTAATGTCCTAAATCAGAGCTTATGCATAAACTGAACATTAAAAATCAGTTTAATAAACAGGTTTTCTTGCAATACTCAAATTGCAATATTATTCAAAATTATAGTTGCGGTTTAAAAAATAGACATCATCCTGCAAAATTGTTAAACAATATCAGAGCATTCTATGCTCAATATTATAGCAAACTATAAACAATACACAATTTTAGTTACTTTTTAAAGCTAAGATAAATTTCTAGAATCCCCTGATTGAAAGTTGTATTGTTTTGGCTACGGATAATATATGATTTAGGCTAAGGGTTAAATATTCTTATATAAACGTGAATAAAACTATATTTGTTAACACATTATTACTAGATCAAAACCAGATTTAGATAACAAATAGTGGACAATAAATAATGTTCATACAAAATAATTATATTAGGTGATACATTCCCCAACATGTATTAACAAAGAAAGCAATGCACAATATAAATGCTAACTTTTGTAGATGAGAAGGCAATGTCCTGTGTTAGGAAAGACATTAATGCAATGAAACAAATGATGCTAAACATATATACCGTTATACTAGTAAGTTATGTATAGCATTTAAAATACGTGTGCAATTGTAGATATATAAATAAATAGATTAACTATATATATATATATATATATATATATATATATATATTCAAACATCATATATATATATATGCACACATATTTGTGTATGTGTGTGTGTGTATATATATATATATATATATATATATATATAGCTATCCGTCTATCCAACTCAATATGCAAAATATATTTTTAATGATTATATACATAAATCACCATTTTATTAAGCTATATGAATAGTAAGATTTTGCACCTATATTTTCTATCTTATTGACACAGGTTCTGATGAAGAGACAAGAACTGCTGCAAAGCAAAACTACATCACAATCATATAACAATATACCACAATCAATTTACATACTTCTTTTTATATAAACTGTATATGTGTTGTCCTTGAAATACAACAGTGAAATAAATCTAATTAAGAAAGATCATTCATAAAATATTAATAATAATAATAATGATAATAATGATAATAATCATTTCTTTTCGGTATTTGTTTTTTTCGTCTGCAAGTAAATTCGTGATTATTTCTTGTTATTGTTTGCATACTTGGGAAGCGTCCCGTGTTAACCGCACTCCTGAGATCCAAGTCCTATCTAGAGCATTGTAATAGAATTGAAAGAACTGCAATAGAAGTGGAGGCGTACAAAGAATGTATTTATATTTGCTATAATAGATTAATTACTTGTCACCAAACACAAGGCTGTATTTTCTTAAGCAATGCGTAGTCATTTCCACGAGAATGTTCACTGAAGGACACTGAACAATTTAACAATATCAGAAGGTCAATTTCATTTCTTTATTTGGGACAGATCTTTTAACTAGGCAGGTGCAAAAACATTACGAAGCCAGGAATACTCCCTATGGAGATGACAATAATTGTTTCCTTTTAACAAATATTCTTCCCAAGGGCATTTTCAGTTAAAGATACACTTAGACATCACAAGCACGCTGATTGAATAATTGTAATTTCAAATCTGTCTCCAAACAAAATGTGTGAGATATATATATATATATATATATATATATATACACACACTGATTTATATGTATGTAGTATATATATATATATATATATATATATATATACACACACACTGATTTATATGTATGTAGTATATATATATATATATATATATATATATATATACACACCAGTTTATATTCATGTATACAGTACAAGTATGCAATACAAGTACCAAAGCCCACTAGAAACATATAGTGAGCATTAAAAGTTAGGATTAAATAAGATTGAATTTAACCATTTCATTTAAAGTGAAATAAAGTTGTATTTTTTTCTATATTTATACAAATACACTCATTGTAATACACAGTGAATGGGAAACCTTTTGTTTTCTTCTGCAGTAGATGATGAGTATTCAGTATACAGTATATAGAGTGCATGCAATAGTTTAAGTTGTGTGTATCATGTCCTGACCTCCCAACTCACACCCCTTTCTGTAGAGCAGAAGTGCGTCCTCAACCCCCAACACTTTAAACTCATCACCTAACACCCTCAATATAAAAGCAGGAGGAGCTGAGGAGTTTTGGCTGCTTCTATTAGTGGATTAACTAACAAAAGCTGCCTCCTTAATCTGGTGTATTTAGTGCTTTCCCTTTTCTGTCGCTTCTGTCCCTCTCTGTGTTGTGTGTGGACGTAGCCTTGGTGTGGACTGTATTGTGCTTGTGCTCACAGCTGATTGGGTGCCCTATGTTAGGGGAGTAAACCCTCCTCATTACTAGATTGCATGCTGTACTAAGCAGGAAAAGCCTTTGAACTTCTCCACTTTTGGCTCACATTATTTTTTACGATATGCTGTTCCTCATTCCCAGCAAGGTGCTTTGCTAAACAAGACACCTTCAGGAAGAAGTAAGAAAATAATCTGTGTGAGAGCCTTTTTTCTCCACCTATCTCACTCCTTTCCTGTCTTTTTAGCACACACAGGCAAACTCTCTCTCACACACACACATACCTTGGACCTCAAGCAACTGCTTTCCTGGACTTGACGACTGAATACAGAATATTTCTATCTGTCTTTTCGCAAAATATTCTAAAACACTTAAGGGGAAAGACTGCGGTTGACTTTAAGATATTTTTTTTCTGTCCAACCACTGAATATCTGGCATGATTAGTTAAGATTCAATTTTTCGTTTTCAAACGAAACAAAATAAGGGGATAAGTGGAATATCTGCTGCTGGTCTCTGAGATTGAACAGAACCATGTCTAAACCTGTTGATCATATCAAGAGACCTATGAATGCCTTCATGGTATGGTCTAGGGGGCAAAGGAGGAAGATGGCCCAGGAAAACCCAAAAATGCACAATTCGGAGATAAGTAAAAGACTGGGGGCTGAATGGAAACTTCTGTCTGAGAATGAAAAGAGACCATATATAGATGAAGCCAAAAGGCTTAGAGCTCAGCACATGAAGGAACACCCTGATTACAAGTATAGACCGAGACGTAAACCCAAGAATCTTCTCAAGAAGGACAGGTATGTCTTTCCTCTGCCCTACCTGGGGGATCATGACCATCTTAAAACAGGACTTTCCATGAGTGCCACCGACTCCATCCTTGGGGCTTCTGAGAAGGCAAGAGCATTTTTGCCACCAACATCAGCACCTTATTCTCTACTGGACCCCAGCCAATTTAGCTCCGCCGCCATTCAGAAGATGACTGAGATGCCTCACACCTTGACCACTAGCGGTCTTCCCTATGCCTCCACATTAGGATACCAGAATGGGGCATTTGGTGGCTTAAGTTGCCCCAGCCAACACACTCACACCCATCCTTCCCCTACCAACCCTGGTTATGTTGTGCCCTGTAACTGTACAGCATGGTCTACATCTAACTTGCAGCCTCCAGTTGCCTACATATTGTTTCCTGGCATGACTAAGGCTGGTATAGACCCTTATTCTTCTGCACATGCTACAGCCATGTAAGAAGGTTTTGCAAGAAAAAAAAAGATCTAAACATTAATGGTGCATGTACAGAGTGACTGACAAATAGGACGCGAAGACGAAAGCTGGAGCAAACAAAACACTTGGACCAATTTACCTGTGTAAACCTGACAAAATTATGCACTTATTTCTCAAGGGCACAATCCACAAAAACCCCCCATTATGCCATGAGGATAACTGGAGGTTGTTGCCAGGACAAATTGTAAGAATTGTACATTACCACTTTTTTTTATCCTCATATTTCTGGACAATGCTTATTTATTCACTTTAATGTGTATCAATTTGTCTTTATTTCTTTGTGGTTTCGACATTGACATTTGAAGGAACTGGTTTTAAATGATTAATTTTATTAGTATTATTGCTTATCATACTCTCTTTTGCACATTTGTTTGTGGGAAGGAAAAGATGCAGTAGGTGTTAGAAATGTTACCACGAAACTTGTATTTTCTGTCAAAATAATTTAGAGCTTAAAGCTTTAATATATTAAGGAATAAACTTGGATGTGTTTTTTTTCTAAGTTTTAGTAATAACTTATTGTTTAAGGTCCATATAATTTGTTTTAAAAAAAAACTTCGATCTGAGCCAGATAGTTTTTAAAGGAAAAATATTACTTCAAGGAAACTCATCATATATTGGGTGAAATGACTGTCATTTTAATTCGTTTTATTATTTTTACGCTGATCATTTTTTTATTTGTTTTGCTTAAAAATATTTCAAATAAAGACATTTTTGTCTTTACAAAGTGTACAGCTTTGAATCTTAAGAAAAATATATAAATTACCAAAAAAATAAATAAAATAAAAAAACTTCCAAAATACTTGTTTTCATACCTGTGATGTGTAATTGAGTTTTTTTTAATGAATAAAAAAACATATAGAACATAATGTCAGTGGGTAGATTAGTAAATGGAGAACTTTTAATTCAATTCTTTTTGTACTGTTTTGGGTAAAATAGTGTATATATATATATATATATATATATATATATATATATATATATATATCATACATGCATAAATATGTTGTATATTGTCCTGATGATAATGAAATCTAGCATTAACATTCTTTAGTTAGTTTATCATAATAACCCCATTTGTAATATTAAGTACATTCTCATCAGAACCACAACATCCTAAAACAATGTACATTGTTCGTGGAACGCTAAATTATTACGCAAATTTAAGCAAAGTATTAAAAAAAATAGGTAGCATTGTTAAAAAAAAGTAATAACCGTAAAGTAGCTGTATATGTTAGTAAGTTTTATTTAATATGCTCTGAATTGACTGAATCTTGGCAGACAACAGGTAAGATGGAATAAAAAAGAAGGTTGTGGCTTAAATATATATATATATATATATATATATATATATATATATATATATATATATATATATATATATATATATATATATATGTGTGTGTGTGTGTGTGTGTGTGTTTAAAAAAGTATATATAAAAATGATAGATTAGAAGGACAGACAGACAGGTGGACATACAGACTGATAGATAATAAAATAACCATATAATTTTATCTATATCTCTCTGAAATAAAATAGGATATAGTAACAATAATATTTTTAATATTAGAAGCTAGCCAATTCAACCAATAAGAGTCATGTTTATTAAGTATTGAACCTCAATGGTCATTGGGAAAAAAATACAAAATGAAAAAAAAAAGAGAATGTTTTGGAAAAAGCCTTCACTGAAATAGAAAAATAAATAATAGGCACTCGTCTGAGAACAGCAGATTTATCCTTCAAACTAAGAAGTGGATTAGCATTTAGTGTCAAACAATTAGCAGACTGAGGAGTTCCTGGAATAAATTCATTATCTGTGCTTTTGTTGGGGAAGGATTTTCATTAAAATGTGGCTGTTATCCATCTGCTTCCCCTGAATAGTTAAATGATGTGCGTCTCTTAGTACTTGTGCCAGTTTGGGTCTGTTGTTGAAATCAATGGCAGGACGCAATTAAAACATACATTAAGGGCTGAATGGGATTGAGCAGAATAATAGATATATTAATAAAGAGGAGTTCAACAAGACAGAAATATGGGTTAGGAGGCATGGGGGGGGGGGGGGGGTCTGTGTATAAAGTCAGAAAAAAACAAAACTTCATTTTTAGAGACACA